>NW_027311279.1:0-31759 GCF_047496795.1 Chiloscyllium punctatum | reverse complement strand
TGTTTACAGCACAGAAATGGGCCCCTTCACCTCATTTCCCAGCACTTGGTCTGTAACCTTGTGAACTCTGACGTTTCACCTGAATGCTAATTTCTCTGGAACGTTTTAATCTCGTAAAACACAATAAATGGGATTAAAGTTTGAGATGGCAACTGAACCCCATTTTTACCCATAGACTGAAGCACGCAGACACATTTCCCCAAGTGTGACGCAGGCCTCGGGAGAAAACAAGGAGAATGTAAGATTTCACCGACTTGTCTGATGTTGTCCCATTTCAGAGTTCAACACCAATGTCTGGTTACAGCAAAGAAAGGAAGCATTCAGCCCCGCCAATCCCAGTGTTCCTTGCCCATTGTTTCCCCATCACTCTGTAGTTTATACTGCCTCACCTCGTTCTTGCTGCCAAACTTGATCACTGCTCACTCCCGCTATTTCCTGTCCTGCTGAACGGTTTGCCTCAAGGTCTTGGAATGAAAAACAGGAATGGCCTATTTGAAGCACTTTTCTAGTTTACAAGGACAGTGTCATCGCCACTGAGCAAGCACATTGCCAGCTCAGAGAGAAGGTCTCATCCTTTAGAAACTGAAATGCAAAGATGATTGGATAGCCTCAGTATTGTAAACCAACCAACAAGACCGGAATAGGGCCGAGGGGATCACGCAGAGAAGGATGGGAGAATAGAATGGCGAATCTCATGATGTCCAGGGTGATGTTAACAGAAATCTTCCCTGGTAGTATAGTGATGAGGATTCAGTGATTTCACTGTCATGGCTTGTTAAAGGTTAACCTTTACAGGAATCAATATGAAATGCTGCCTGATATTTCGAAGCAGAATGATGTTGTGCAGCAGACAGAATCGTTTCACTGCATGACAAAATAGGAGAGCTCAGAAGAGCCAGGAGGAGACATGAGAGCCATGAGGAGACATTAGAAGTTGTTGGCGGATTGGATCTGGGTTAACCCTAAGGCTTTCCATAGGTATGTCAGGAATAAAAGAATGACGAGAGTTAAATGAGGGCCAATCAAGAAAAATGGTGGGAAGTTGTATGTGGAGTCAGAGAAGACATGGGTAACACTAAATAAATATTTTTCGACAGTGTTCACGATATAAAATGAAACTATTGGCTAGGAAGATACAGAGATACTTGCATCTAGATTCGAAGATATTGAGGTTCACAAGGAAGAGGTATTAGAAATACTGCAGAGTGTGAAAATAGACAGGTCCTCTGGGCCAGATGGGATCTATCCTAGGATCTTGTGGGAAGCAAGGAAGGGGATTGCCGAGCCTGTGCCATTGATCTAGATACCATCATTGTCTACAGGAATAGTGCCTGAGTACTGGATGATTGCAAATGTGGTTCCCTTGTTCAAGAAGGGTAGTAGAGACAACCCTGGTATATACAGACCAGTAAGTCTCACTTCACTTGTTGGTAAAGCTTTGGAAAAGGTTATCAGAGATAGGATTTATAATCATCTAGAAAATAATAATCTGATCAGGGACAGTCAGCACGGTTTTGTAAAGGGTAGGCCGTGCTTAACGAATCTTATGAGTTTTTTGACAAAGTGACCAAACAGGTGGATGAGAGTAAATAGGTTGATTTGCTGTATATGGAATACAGCAAGGTGTTCGATAAGGTTCCCCCAGTAGGCTATTATACAAAATGCGGAGGAATGGGATTGTGGGAGACATAGCAGTTTGAATCAGTAATTGTCTCGCTGAAAGAAAACAGAGTGTTGTAGTTGATGCAATATGTTCATCTTGGTGTCCAGTCACTAGCGGCTTTCCGCAAGGGTCGATGTTGGGTCCACTGCTATTCGTCATTTTTATAAATGATCTGGATGAGGGCTTAGAAGGGTGGGTTAGTAAATTTGCGGACAACACTATGGTCGATAGAGTTGTGGATCGTGACGAAAGATGTAGTAGGTTGCAAATAGACATAGATAGGATGCAGAGCTGGGCTGAGAGGTGGCAAATGGAGTTTAATGTGGACAAGTGTGAGGTGATACACTTTGGACGGAGTAATCAGAATGCAAAGTACTGGGCTAATGGTAAGATTCTTGGGAGTGCAGATGAGCAGAGAGATCTCGGTGTCAGTGTACACAGATCCCTGAAAGTTGCCACCCAGATTGACAGGGTTGTTAAGAAGGAAAACAGTGTTTTGGCCTTTATTAATAGAGGGATTGAGTTCTGGAATCAGAAGGTTATACTGCAGCTGTACAAAGATCTGGTACGGCCACATTTGAAGTATTGTGAACAGTTCTGGTCACCGCATTATAAGAAGAATGTTGACGCTTTGGAAAGGGTGCAGAGGGGATTTTCTAGCATGTTGCCTGGTATGGAAGGAATGCATTACGAGGAAAGACTGAGGGCCTTGAGGCTGTCCTCGTTGGAGAGAGGTGACTTAATGGAGACATACAAGATAATCAGAGGTTTAGATAGGGTGGACAGGGAGAGTCTTTTTCCAAGTATGGGGACGGCAAGCACGAGGACCACAACTTTAAAGTGAGGGGAGATAGGTATAAGACAGATGTCAGAGGTAGTTTCTTTACTCAGAGAGTAGTTAGGGCATGGAATGCTTTGCCTGCAACCGTGGTAGATTCGCCAAGATTAAGTGCATTTAAGTCGTCATGGGAGAGGCATATGGACGTACATGGAATAGTGTAGATGGGATGGGCTTCAGATTAGAATGACAGGGCGGCGCAACATCGAGGGCCGAAGGGCCTGTACTGCGCTGTAATGGTCTATGTTCTATATGCTACAGTTCCCCATCAGCAATGTCATCGGCAATTGCCTGACATTCAATCAGTTTCAAACAAGAACGGAGGGGGCGTCAGGAAAACGGAAGGGGAATAGTGGTTTGTGAGAGTTAACTACATGCCCCGTGGAGCCAGGTTCAACGTAGATACTGAATATCGGTTTTCCTGTTTACCTTGGTATACTGATCACTACGGAGCAATTACCCAATATTGTCTGCCCTTTGTGTGTGGTTTTTTTGGACATTTCACCTCGGTTCAGTGCTCTGGGGGCCCACACTTTTTTAAAATTTGGCACGTTTTACTCAGGTCGGTTTTGCAGCTTCATATTAAGGCCAACAATTTTAGGAACAGACAGACATCATTCAGACCATCAAGTCTACTCCTCTATTAAATGGTTTCATATCTGATCTGATAACCTTGAACTGCACTTTCTTGCCTTTCCCCATAACGCTTGATGTCTTTTCTGTTTGAAGATCTGCCGATCTCAGCCTCATTACACCTAATGACACTTCCTCAACAGCCTTCTGCTAAAAGAAAGTCCACTGATGCAGAACTGTCTGAGAGAATAAATGCTTCTTCATCTCTATATCAATTGTGAGATCCGCATTCTAATACAAAGTTAAAAATCGCACAACACCAGGTCACAGTCCAACAGGTTTAATGGAAGCAATATCGTTTGGAGAGCTGCTCCTTCATCAGGTGGCTGTGGAGTACACAGTGGTAAGGTACAGAATTTATAGCGAAAGGTTACAGTGTAATGTCACTGAAATTATACATTGGAAAAATACCTTGATTGCTTGTTAAGTTTTCCATCTGTTAGAATGACTATGTTTGGTTCATTTCTTTCTTATGTAAATCGAAAAACTTTCTTTTAACAGTTACATTCTCAGGTGGACTTTACCAATTAGTGTCAGCACAGATAATATGTTGAAGGTGTTAGTCCCTGTGTGCTGCGTCCATGCCATAATGTTTAGACTGACGCTAATCTAAAAAAAAACAAACGCTGCAGGCAAGAATGCCTTAAGACATGGTACATTGGTGAAGCTGAACGGAGGCTACAACAAGGGAATGGGCGCTACGCATTAATCAACAGACAGGTGTGCCCCTTCTCAGTTGGAGAGCACTTCAGTGATCCAGGACATTCGACCTCGGATCTTCGGGTGACAATCCTCCAAGGCGGTCTTCGGAACAGGCAGCAGCTAAAAGTGCCCCCACAAAGACAGATAGCTAAATTCGGTACCCATGGTCATTGGGTTCATGTCACAGGACAGGTGATCCCATTGCCCTATCTACAAACAGTGACCCTCCTACACACACACGCACACACACACGCACACACACGTCTGCGGGGTGAATTTGTACTTGCAGATTTACATTGTACTTTGCTCAAAAACTGCATGGATCCATGTATGTCTCTGGGAACTCATTTTTATTATCTAGAATCAGTCTAAACATTATGGAACAGACAGCAGCACGGGGGTGGAGGTGGGGGGGGGGCGCAGACACCAGTTGTTAAACTTCACCTGAGAATTAAACATTAAACTAAAAAGGTTTTGCACTTTTCATGTGAAAGAAGTGAAGCTAACATTGCCATTGTAACAGATTGGAGACTTAGCAAACAATCAAGCCATTTTTCAATGTACAATTTCAGTTACATCACACTGTAAACATATGCTATAAATTCTGTGTCTTACAACTGTGTACTCCACAATCACCTGATGAATGAGCAGTGGTCCAAAAACTAGTACTTCCAATTAAACCTGTTGGACTATAACCTGGTGTTGTGTGATTTTCAAATTTGCATACCCCAGTCCAACTGATTTCAGCGCTTCTTCGCATTTGATTTCATCTCCGATATGCAATTCTCACTGACTCTGATAGAACTGCTAATTTTGCTGTTTTGTGATGTCAGGAAATCATGTTCAATTTAAGATTTCCATAAGGAACAACAAATTTTTTTCCCTGACTGGAAATCAACATTGGGAAATAGCAGTGAGACAGCTGAATTTCAGCACGTTCGCACCAAGGATGACATATACAATGCTTGGAACTTTTCTTGATGACTTTGTTTTTGCCTATTTTGTTCAGTTGAAAAATGACAGTTATTGAGTTTTTAAAAGCATGGCGAATGGTCCTTCAGCCTATTGCATCATCATCAGTTATCAAACATCTGGCTTGTAAACACAGTTTCCAGCACGTGACTCATCGACTGGTGTGTTCGAAAATTTCAAGTCTTAGTTAAATTGTTATTCAATTTCTTAAGGGCTTGAGTGGAACAAAAAGCATCTCTGTGAACTAACTTTTCAAAAAGACAAACTCTTTCTCGGGGCCATTTGTCAGTTTTCCTCAAGATGCTGCGGAAAATGTTTCTGTACTCACATCTGAATTGGTTTACCCTGTTTCTTCCTCAGCTTCCTTCTTCTATCTATTAAATGGTTCAGATTCCAGTACAGACACAAGGTGCAGGTTGCGGAAGTCACGTGCTTGTACTTTTATTGACACTCTGTCTCGCCGGGAGCTGCAGACCTTCCCCACACTGATTCAGACAGCACTGTCCTTCCTGTGACATTGCCCATGGAGAATGGAAGGACAGGCATTAATAACCCGCACTTGGAAACCGAGCGACAGTTTTAAAACATTTCCAGTGCCCCAGCCAGGAATTGAGCTCCTAACTCCCGCATAACATACGGCGACACGAACCACTATACCAGCAAGGACAACAGTTTCAAAGGAGACACTTCAGCATTTTGTGGTTGCATTTGTCAAAAGCAACTGCTTAATGACCCGAATGGTTTAGCCCATAGCCTTACCTTCTCGAAGATGCCTTGGCAGAACATATTCTCATCTGCATTTTCCTTCAGGTTATAAGGGTTGCTGCCTCTCTTACACTTACAGACTGTGTGTTCCAAATTCCAACACCCGCCGGCCTAAACCGCTTTTCTCCACATCTACTTTAATCTTTCTGTGTCTCTCCTTAAATTTCTGCCCCCCTGTGATCGTTCTTTCCATCGATGGGAAGCGCTTCTTTCAGTCTACCTTATCTATACCCCTCACAAACTCCTCTGGTCGGTGACAAACAGCCCAAGTTGGTCCTGTCTCCCTTCATGACTGAAACTCTTCAGCCTCGACACTATCCGAGTGAATCTCTCCTAGAACTTTCCCAGTGCGATCTCATCCCTGGACAATTCTAGCACTGAGCCGAATGAACATATTTCCATTCTGTAATAGCATCGGGGGTGGCTCTGCAGCATTTATTGCCTTCCGGTTTGGAGTCACGTGGACGCCACACCAGATAAGGACAGTAGTGTCAGTGAAACAGATGGGTTTTTCAGACAACGTATTCTTAATTCTAGGCATTTATTGCATTCACATACTATCATCGTCGTGGTGTGGTGGGAATCCAACCCGTGTCCACAGAACATTACCTGGCTTTGCTGTGTTAACAAACCAGCGATAATCCCACTAGGCTATCGCAGAAAGCCCTCCTGGGGGATCTTTTCCAATAGAGTCTCTTTTCCCCAATTATTCCTTATGCCCTTTTATTGAGCCTCACGCTCCAATAATCTCTGGTCCATGTCAGTAAAAGCTGCTAAAAGAGAATTGATCTCACAGCCACGATATCCAAACGGATAGAATGATTTGAAGGTGCCAATGAAGAGATTGGGGCAACAGTGAGTGCAACGGCACAGACTGGATGGTACCAACGTGAAAATGTATGTTAGATTGTGCAATGCCTCAGTCAAATGGGATGAGAGACTTAAAAGGGTGCGAGGGAGAGACATCTTCGAGAACTTTTGGGTTTAAATCCTGGTATTTGAAACGCAGAACAACAAAATTCGATGGAAAAGAAATCATCACCTCGCAGAATATTATCTTGTAAAAAACGATTAATTTCTTACCATGTTTCACCAAAAGTAAAGCTTTGAGAGAACTGACCGCTATGGTGTGGATTAGAGCCGAGGTCGCTGCAATCACAACGCAGAATGCGAACTACTAAACGTATGGTGCAGTGGAAGGTTGCAGCAGTCCACAGACCACGCTTGCAAACTGCAACCAATATGGTAGCAGAGGAAATGTCAGGAAGAATGTACAATATCAGGACTTAGCGACAGGCATGTGGGAACGTAAAATGAACCGAATCTTTAACTTTCGCATCCCCAGAGACTGTGGAGGTTCCATGAATGAGAGTACAGGAGAATGGGATTAATGAAACTCTCCAAACTTTTGGGAGAGTGCAGAATATTGTTGAAACGTATGCTTCAATAGCATTATATTTGAACATTGGCTACTTCATCACTTTGCCCACACAAGGCAGGACCAACTGCTACAGGCAATCACACATAATCCCAGTTCCAGATCCGGAATCCGAGAAACTGTGTGAAGCAGCCAAGAAGATCCAATTGGAAACTGGGATGGAATGACAGGAGAGAGACGCATGTATTTCCGAGGTTGGTCCTGGTCAAAAGCGGGGTGGAAGGGAATACTTGCCCCCATTTATAATATTATGATCATAAACAGTACATGTTGCTGAGACAGCCGATTGGCGCATCCAAAGCATGTGGAGACTTTAACTTTGGGGTGGCAATGTACGAAATTTCATTTTCCTGTTTGGATCAGTGGTTTTGACATTGGCACCTGCTTTTGTTCGCATCAACTCAGAATCAGCTTCTTGTTCCCAATAAATACTGCAACCTGGAGAAGGTGGTGTTGTGGTTATATAATAAACGAGTCATCCTTGGGGACTCACACACGGAACTGGTAATGTTAAAGTTCGACGAATAAAACCTGGAATGGAAGCCTGACCTCAGGAACAGACACATGCCTTTGTTATCCTTCAATCCCATTCATGCATGTCACTTATACAGGGGATGCTACCATCTTTACCCAATCCTACCTACTTGTGTCTCCAGGACCTGAACGAAATAGCTGACCCTTCATCCGAGAATGACGACCCTGTGGGAAAGCAGGCCATTCGGCCCTTCCAGTCGACACCATCTCTCTGAAGAACATCCTAGCAGACCCACATTCCATAACTGTTCCGTTCCTCTTCATTTCCCATGGCTGACCCCAGTAACCTTCACACCTTCAGTCTGTGGGAGGAAACTCACACAAGCAAAGAGTGAATGTGCAAACTGCACACGGTCACACGAGACTGGGATCGAATCCATGTCTCTCGAGCAGCGAGGCAGCAGCGAATCAGGATGAACAACAAATGCTGTCCTGACCAGCGACATCCCCACCCTGTGGATATATCAAGCAGAATAAAAAACACATTCACAACATGGACAACGGGACTTGCGTCTGCGTGGACATGATTTCAACCAATCGTTCATCCTGGGTAGATACAAGGACACCGATATCACAGAGAAACCAACGCAATGCGGGATTCAATTACCTGCTGAAGTGGAAACTCATCGACTCAGTCAAACTGGAGACAGACAGTTCAACAGTCCCGTGTATGGGAAGGGCTCAATGAGCAGAAGAACCTCCAGAGTAACCAGCAAGATTACATATCCCAAAAGGAGATCAACTAAACTGTCAACCCTGCTGTTAATCCCAACCAACTGCCAGTTTCATAGTGTCAAAGTCATAGGCTCACGCAGCATGAAAACAGGCCTTTCACTCCTACCAGCTCATACTGAACATAATGCCAAACTAAACGAGTCGCATCTGACGGCTCCTGTAATTGCTGAGGGTTAGTAATGCCCTTGTGATATTATTACTGCATTGTTAATATGAATGTCCAGATATAATTCTGTGGACACTGGTTCAAACCCTGGCATGGCAGATGCTGGAATTTTATTTAAATAAATACCTAGAGTCTAATGATGATGTTGAATCAGTAGATCTGATTCACTAATGCCTGAAAGGGAAGGAAACTGCCTTACCTATCTGGTGTCTGGCTGGTGTGTGACTCCAGATCCATAATATCGTGGTTGATTCTGAACTTCCTTCTGGGCAATAAGTAGTGTACTAGGCATGTATGAATAGCTTTTTTTAATCCCACTGAAACTTTCCAATTCATTTATCGATCCAAATATCCTGTAAATATTGTAAATGTACTTTCATTCATCACTGCCTCAGGAAGTGAATTGCACACATAAACCATCCTCTGTTAAAAAAAAGCCTCTCATCTCTTATTTTAAATCCCTCTTATCACTTTAAACATTTACCCTCTCGTCTTGAAGTCCCCCCTCCTTGGAGAAAAGACAGTTACAGTTAACTCGAGCCGAACTCTCAATAATTTATAAATTTCCATCAGGTCGCCTTTCAAACTCCAGTGCTCGAGTGAAAGTAGTCTCAGCCTATCCAACCTTTCGTTATAACACAAACCTTCCCCACTCGCCATACGCTGGTATTCCTGTTCTAAACCTACTCCAGCTGAATAATTTCCTTGCTATTACTGGGCGGCAAGAACTGGACACAGTATTCCAGAAGACGCAACACCCAATGTCCGATTCAACTTCAACAGAACGTACCAACTCCTACGCTCAAAGGACTGAGCAACGAAGGCAAGATGACATTTTTTTTAACCATTCTGTCTATATATGAAGTAAACTAAAATTAATTATGTACTTGCATTCCTGGCCTCCGTGTTCCATAACACGATGCGACGCCCGATCATTAATTGTATAAGCCCTACTCTTATTTGATGTAGCAAAACGCAATATCTTCCATTTATTCAGATTGAACTTCATGTGACATTTTTCAGCCCAAAGACGCAATGGATTAAGATCCTTCTGGAATCTTAGATCACCTTCTTCACAGTCTCCTATTCTGCTGTCCTCTGCAAGCTTATGAACCATGGCTTCGATGAGTTCTATTGTTTTCTCATATAGGTCAACGATTTTTATTTGTTGTGGCCATCATTTAGCAGTTTGAAAATCAGGTAACAATTAGTCATGTCGTTAACCACGAGGAAGAAAGCCATAGACTGCAGGGAGATTGGAAACAATTGGCAAGAAAATGTGCTGAAAGGAATTCAATCCAGTGAAGTGAGTGATAATGAATTTGAGGACGCACAATGAGAACAGTGTGAATACTGAGAGGTTTAAAGTAATAAAAGAGAAATTGGAGTAGACATTCACGAATGTTTGAAGGTGATTGGACAAGGGATCAAGTGGTCTCGAGGGGTTGGAGATACTTTCTGTTCTTGACCGCAGTTGGGAATATAAGAGCAGGGAAATGATGCTGAAACTTTAGCAACAGCCTATTCAAGATCAATGGACAGGGGAATCAGAATAACGGAAGTGCGTACTGCAGGTGCAGGAAATCAGAATCAAGATTAGAGTGGTGCTGAAGAAGCACAGCAGGTCAGGCAGCATCCGAGTTGCAGAAAAAAATAACCTTTCGGGCAAACGCCCTTCATCAGGAATAAAGCTGGGAGCCTCGAGGGTGGAGAGATAAACGGGAGGACTGGGTCTGGGAAAAATTTAGCTGAGAGTGCAAGAGGTGGATAGAGATGGGGTTAAAGGTGATAGATCGGAGAAGAGGGTGGAGCGGATAGGTCGAAAGGAAGATAGACAAGTGGGACAGGTCAGTAGGATGGTGCCAAGATAGAAATTTGGAACTCGGATAAGGTGGCCGTGGGGAGATGAGGAAACTGGTGAAGACCACGTTGATGCCCTGGGGTTGAGGGTCCCGAGGTGGAAGATCTGGCGTCTGGTGGTGAGGGAATGGTGTGGAGGAGACCCAGGAACTGCATGTCCTTGGGAGAGTCGGGGGACGTGGTAATTGATGTTTTTGGTCATGGGGCGTTGGAGTTGAATGTTGCGGGTTCCCTGGAAATGTTCTCTGAAGCGCTCTCCGAGAATGTGTCTGTTGGCCCCAATGTAGAGGAGACCGCATCGCGAGTAACAGATGCAATAAATGACATGTGTGGAAGTGCACACGGACATTTGATGGATATGGAAGGCTCATTGGAGCCTTGGAAGGATGTAAGAGGGAAGATGTGGGTGCATGTTTTGCAATTCCTGTGGTGGCAGGGGAAGGTGCCGTGAGGGGAGGGTGGGTCATTGGAGGGCCTGGACTTGACTAGGTAGTCGTGGAGGAAAGAGTCTTTGTCAAAAGTGGATAGGGGTGGGGAGGGAAATATAAATTTCCCTGTCACTGCAGGAAGTGCAAAACCTGCACCCACATCTACCTCCTCACCTCTGTCCAAGGCTCAAATGGAGGCTTCCACATCCATCAAAGTTTCTCCTGCACTTTCACACATGCCATTTCTTGTATACATTCCGCCCGATGCGGTCTCCTCTAAGTTGGAGAGAGGAGATGTGTTCTCACACAAGACTTCAGAGAATATCTCCAGGATACCCACAAGAAATAACCCCAGTGCCCCATGGCCAAACATTTCAACTCCTCCTCCCACTCTCCCGAGGACATGAAGGTCCTGGGCCTCCTGTATCGCCACTGCCTCACGACCCGATGCCTGGAGGAAGAAAGCCTCATCATCTGCCTCGGGACCGTTCAACCCCATGGCATCAATTTGGACTTCACTCGTTGCCTCATTTCCCCTCCCCCTACCTTACCCCAGTTCCCACCTTCCAGCTCAACACTGTCCGCCTGACTTGTCCCACCTGTGCATTTTCATTCCCACCTATCCAGTCCACCTTCTTCTCTGCCATATCATGTTCACCCCCCACCTGCATTCACCTACAGCACTCTCCGCTACCTTCTCCCCAGCCCCACCCCCTTCCCATTTATCTATCCATCCCATGTGATCCCAGTCTCATTCCTGATGAATAGCTTTTGCCTGAAACGTCCATTTTTCCTGCTCCTCAGATGCCGCCGGACCTGCTGTGCTTCTCCAACACCACTCTAATCTGAAGGGGAGTCAGTTGATTGAGAGGGTTTTCGGATATTTTCTATTGTTGACCACAGGCTGTGGATGATAGCAGAACTTTAGTAACCACCAGTTTAGGGAACAGCTAAAGGACTGAGCACAAGTCTGGTCACCGCATAAATCAACATTTTTCTTAAAATTGTAAGATAAAAGATGGAAGGCTGAAGTATGCAACTTTGCCCATCAAGACCGTTTCACCAATGAGTTTCTCACTGATTCCTTTCCAAGTCAGGTTGCTATGGGCCTTGGAGGGTAACTTGAAAATGTTGGCGTTTCGTTGCATCTTCCAACCTTGTCCTTATAGTCAGTATCGCTGTTGAGCTTTGAAGGTTGTCAAAAATGCCCGAATGACTTATTCCAGTGCATCTTATAGTTGGTGCACTCTGCTGTAATTGCGCCTTAGCGGTGAAAGAAATGAATATTGCAGGTGTTGGAGAGGATACACTCAAGTGACTGCATTGTCGTGGACTGTGTCCAGTTCCTTAAGTGTTATTGAAGTTATATCCATCTAGGCAAATGGAGAGAGTTATATTCCATGTCTCATTTGTGGCTTGCAAACGATGTAGGATTCACAGAACAATGAGTTGAGTTTATAACCAAAAAATGTCTCAAGAACATGTTATTGTTGTCAAAGTGTTTATGTAGCCAGTTTCTATAAGTTTTTTCCCCCGAAATAACAGCTCTGTGGACACTTACACGGGGTAATTTGTTTACAGTAAAGTTATTGAATGTTAATGAGATAAGATTAGATTCGCATTTGTCAGCGTGATCATTACTCTATTTCGTCCTTGTGTGGACCAATCTGATTCCAGTCGCTGTTTGATTTCAAGATCCAATTCCCGTCTGTGCTTGAAATTTCAACCGTTTCTTCGCATAAATGTCTCCACCTGCCTTAATAATATGTAAGGACGCTGCAGGGGACAGCAGAGATTAATGAACATGTTGTCAACACTGGAGAAAATGTAGCTTCGTGGAATGATTGGTTAGGCTGGGATTATTCTCCTTGAAACAAAGGAGAGGGAGGGGAGCTCTATAATCACATAATAACATTTATAAACGTTCAATATTCATGGGATCTTGATAGGGTAGTTATGGGCAGGTGGTTCACCCTTTGGTATGAGGAGAGCATCAGAGGACATGAACTCAGAATTAGATATTGCCTATTTAATTCAGAAATGAGGAGTAATTTCTTTGCTCAGGGGCCACTGGATCGGTGGAACTCCTTGCCGAAATTGTTGTTAAGGCTGCGTTGTTGGTATTTTTAAACTGTGCCAGACAGATATTTAACCAGAAAGATGATGAAGCTTTGTCGAGACAATGCTGGAGAATGGAGTTGAGGATTATCAAATCAGCCATGAATTCGTTGAATGGTGGAGCAGACTCGATGGGCTGAATGGCCGGTTTCCAATCCTACATCATTTGGTCTAACGTCTTATTTTATTGATACCTTTAGAATTCTGAGGGGATGGAATGAAGTAATAGAAAAGGTTTCTCAAACTGATCAGACAGATCAGGAACAAAGCTCATAAGTTCATGAACAGGAAATGTGCTGTGGCCTGGATACAACAAATGGCACTGGGCACACCGCAGATGGGTATGTGCAGATGTTGTGATTGCTAAAGAAAATTGGTGGATCTAATATTGTTGCCAACTTGGTGATCACGCTGGATGATGGATCGCGGTATGATTCACACAGCAAAAGGTTGTGAAAGAATGAAAGATTCGTTTCATTGGAAAGGTTTTCTGCGGTTCCAATTCAATTGACTGTTAAAAATACTGATCAGAACTTTGTGTGGAGTGTTACATTAAAATTCACTATCCCACTGGATAAACTATTGCACCCGATCTCTCCTTATTTGTTACCCTTTCATTCGATGTAAATTCATAGAAAGTCAAGATGGAATGAAAGGAGAAAAGAAGCGTTTGCACTCCTTTTCATTATCCCAATGTAATTTACAACAGAATCAAATTGCTTTACTTCGACTTTGATGAGGTATCGATTTATTACAAATCTCCGGTGCAATGAAGGGCAAGAGCAAGATTCTCCACGTTAAATGTTGCATTCAATTTTGCTCCGAATTTATTTCAGCTTAAAGAAAATACTCATGAGAAAAAACAGAAGGTTGTACTACAAAACAAGATGGCAGTTTTGATGCTCAGTAACTTTGGCAGATTTCAATGGGTATCAAATGAATCCAACATCATGGCGATCGTCCTCCCATCTTTAAGGCATGGGATTAAAGCAGGAACTCGATCTCCAAGAGACCGTTCACTTCCTATTCATTATGGAATAGCTGTGTCTTGACAATAGACAAAATCTGCTCAGTTCCATTTATAATGCTTCATGTGGAATATTAATAGAAATCTTTCAAAACTATGAGTTTTCTTTTTGCTGAATCTTACTCAGCTGCAGACGTTTCCGATATTTCTTTGCATCTGAAGTCGTCCAAATTAGATATTGTTTCCTCGCACCATCTACCCCCGACACCGTCCTTTACACTTTTACCTGGCCACAGGCTGTCTCTCTCCTGGTGAAACTCGCTGCTTCTGTGTCTCTAAATGTGCCTTTCCAAATATTTTGGAAACGGATTGTCTGAATGACAAAAAATCTGCTCCCATTATTTCTTTGTCCTACATCTATGGTTTTGAAATCTTGACTTTCAGAAATTTATGAACTTGAAAGAGTGAATTTGCCACATATTTACTCTCTCCAAACCTCATATACTCTGGAAAACTTCCATTCTGTTTTTCTTGGTTTAGTTTCGAATTTTCCAAAACACAAATAAATAAAACTCCATCCCCACTAAATGCCGTCAGCATCGTCTCCAATGTCTTAGCAGCCCAGTAAACGCTGACAGTGTCCTCTCTGATAGAATCTCCGATTCCCTCCAATGCAGAAAGTACAGTTCAGACAATCGAGTCTGTAGGGAGACTCTGAACAGCATCTCAACCAGACCTAGCTCTCGTCTCTATCCCCGCAGGCCTCTGGCTTGTGATTTCAACTAAACCTGCTGGAATAAAACCTGGCATCGTGTGACTGCTGACCTTATTACCGCGTTACCCATGGCTAATTCACTTAACTTACTGAATTCACTCCCTGGACACATCAGCGCAATTTAACATGGCAAATTCACCTGACCTATAGAGTTAAGAGCAGTGCGAACCACTGAACAAATGTACCATCACATTGAACACTATCTGTATCATTTACACACTGGCAACTCCGCCTAGTGAAAGCAAGCTGCGCCCACCAACCCGAATTCAATGCATCCAAAAGCGGTTCTCCGCTGTACAACCTCAGTAGTTCTGCTGGAAATGTCTCTGCGCTCAGATCTGAATGAGTTTATTCTGTTTTCTTCCTCAGATTCCTGCTTTAAATAAACATATCAGTCAGGAACGACTCTATATAATGGTTTTCATTGCAAAACAAACACAATGTGCTGAAGTTACGTGTTTGCACTTTCACTGACACTGTCTCACCGGGAGCTGCAGTCCTTCCCCACTCTGATTCAGACAGCACAGTCCTTCCTGTGACATGTCCCATCGAGAATGGAAGGCCAGCCATTAATAACCTTCACTGGGGAACAGAGCGACAGGTTTAAAACATTTACGATGCCCCCAGCGGGGGATTGAACCCTGTGACAGGCGGGACACTAACCACGATACTGTGGAGGACAACAACATCGAAGGAGACCGTTCAGCCTGTTGTGGCCGCACTTGTCAAACACAACTGCTTAACGACCTGAATCAAGTTCCATCGTTTAGCCTATAATCTTACATGTTTTGGCATCGCAAATTAACATCTCAATTTTTTTTAAGGTGAGAATGATTTCCGCCTCTCTGACCCTTTCCGCAAATCTACTCTAACCTTTCTGCCTTTTTCCGAAATCTCTTGGCCCCAGTGTTCCATCCCTCCATCAATAACAAAGGCTTCTTTCAGTCTATCCCATCCATATCCCTCAGCATTTAGTACATCTCAGTCATGTCTTCTCCAATCTCCTCCGCTCGGCGACAAACAACCCCAGTCTGTCCAATCTCTCCTCACAACTGAAACTTTTCAGCCCAGACAATATCCCAGTGAATCTCTACTGCAACGTTCCCAGTGCGATCACATCCATGCAGTACTCTGAATTGCAGAACTGCACACAGTAATCTAGCTAGGGCCGAATGAACTATTTTTTCCTGTTCTGTTACAGTATGAGGGCGTCGCTGTCTCGGCAGTATTGATTGCTATCCCTAATTGCACAGCGGGCAGTTGAGACTCAACCATATTGTAGTGAGTGTGGAGTGACATGGAGGCCCGAGCAGGTAAGAATGACAGTTTCATTCCTTAAATGGCGTCAGATGGATTTGTTTTTTCTCAACAATTGAACATGGATATATAGGAGTTATAAGATTCGTAATTCCGGATATTTATTGAATCCCAATTCTACCACCGAGCATGGTCGGAGTCAAACCCAGGTCCCAGGTGTCTGAATTAATAGTTCAGTGTTCAGTGGTAATAGCGCTTGGCCATTGCAGAAAAGCAGTGAAACTGATCTTATCCAATTAAGTCGCTTTTCCCCGATACTGTTTTGTGCCAATTTTCTGAGCTTGACCCCCCGCAATAATATCTGGTCCACATCAGTAAAAGCTGCTACATGAGCATTGAACTCACAACAGTGGTAACCAAATGGATCAAATGGTCTGCAGGTCCTGATGGTGGGGTTGGAGCACGTTCACCCAGCAACAGTGACTGCAGCCATACAGACTGATCGGTATCAACGTGAGAGTCTGTATTAGATTCTGCAGTGCCTTAATGAAATAGGAAATGACTCCTCAAACACATGATGAAAGAGCTGCGCTCCGAAAGCTAGTGCTTCCATTAAACCTGTAAGACCATAACCTGGTTTTGGGTCATTTTTAACTTTGTACTCCACAGTCCAACACCAGCATCTCCAAATTAATGAAATGGGTATGGGATGGAAAGTTCGGTTCGTGATCGTAGGAGGGAAGAAATCTCTGAGAACGGGTGGATTTGAATTCTGACATATGAAACACAGAGATGTGAGCGAGCAGAGCTTGAAGGAAAAAAAACAATCACCTTGGAGAAAATCAAAACTTTAAAACAACTGATTCCTTTGTGTTTCACAGAAGACTGGGACACACAGAGCTGTTACTGCCGTGACTCGGATTCGAACTGAGGTTGCTGCGGCCACAACGCAGAGTACTAACCACTATACGATCACGGCAACCCACAGACGAACACACAGAGCTCACGCAATAAGTACAATATCATAAGAAATGTTAGGCAGAGCACCAAATCCACAATATCAGTGCTTAGCGAACAGTGGCAGATATGTGGGAACTCAGAATGGGCTGACCGTTTAATATCGGTTCACCCAGTGGCTGTGGTGATTCCATCATTAATGTGTTGAAGGCTGAGATAAATAGATTTCTCCAAAACATCAAAGACTCCGGGGACATCAATGTGGACTTCAACAGTTTCCTCATTTCCCCTTCCCCCACCTCACCCCATTTCCAAACTTCCAGCTCAGCACTGTCCCCATGACTTGTCCTGACTT
The DNA here is from genome assembly GCF_047496795.1 of Chiloscyllium punctatum. Taxonomy (NCBI): domain Eukaryota; kingdom Metazoa; phylum Chordata; class Chondrichthyes; order Orectolobiformes; family Hemiscylliidae; genus Chiloscyllium; species Chiloscyllium punctatum. Next base: position 14,596 of record NW_027311279.1, on the reverse strand, counting down.
GTCCTACCTGCCTATCATCTATTCCACCTATCCATTCCACCCTTCCCCCCGACCTATCACCTTCATCCCCTCCCCCACTTAACTATTGTACTCTATGCTACTTTCTCCCCACCCCCTCCCTCCTCTCACTGATCTCTCCACCCTTCAGGCTCTCTGCCTGAATTCTTGATGACGAGCTTTTGCCCGAAACGTCGATTTTACTGCTCCTCGGATGCTGCCTGAACTGCTGTGCTCTTCCAGCACCACTAATCCAGAATCTAATTTCCAGCATCTGCAGTCATTGTTTTTACCAAGCTTTTGTTGAAATGTATGCTTCAATAGCAATGCAGTTTAACATCGGTGACTTCTCGAGTTTCCCCACACAAGGCAGTAACCACTGCTGCCACATTGTCCCAGTTCCCTGCCCCAGAATCAGAGGAACTGAGTGGCGCAGTCGCGAATAACCAACTTGAAATCAAGATGGGAATGAGGTCGCAGAGATACTCGATGGCTCAAGAGAGGCAACCGGAGAATGCAAGGTATTTCTATGATGGTTTAGAGGCGCAAGCAATTCCAAGATTGGGAGTGCTCCTGGTCAAAAGCGGGGCAGAAGGGAAAATCTGTTCCCGTTTATAATAACAGCGATCTACAGTGCATCTTGCTGAGACAGCTGAGTGCCACAACTGGAGCGTGAGCAGCTGGTTTGAAGTTTAAATTTGCTTCATTATCACCCACTTCCGTGGAATGAATTGCTTTCACCATTTTTATTTCCAATTGTTTTATATCTCCCTGTAGTCTGCAGCTTTCTTTCTCATGGTTAATTGCATGACTAACTGTTCTATGATCTGCACACTGCTAAATCACGGCAACTACAAGTAAATATGAAACATTGATCTATATGAGAAAACAGTGGAACTCACTGCAGACATGCTTCATAGGTTTGCAGGTGACACCAGAATTGTAGACAGTGAGGAAGATGATCTAAATTTCAAAAGGATCTTAATCCAATGAGTCGTTGGACTGAAAAATGTAACATGGAGTTCAATCTGGATAAATGGAAGGTATTGCATTTTGGTACAACAAAAAGAGTATGGCTTTGCGGATGTTGGAGAACAGGGAAGCTCGGAGTGCAGGTACATAATTCCTTGTAATTTGCATTACCAACAGACAAGATGGTTCAAAGGCATTTAACATACGTCCCTTCATTGCTCAGTCCTTTGTGTATAGTAGTTGGGACGTTATGTTGAAGTTTTGCAGGACATTGTTGAGGCGTCTTCTGGAATTTTATGTCCAGTTCTGGTCGCCCAGTTGTGGGAATGATATTATTCAGCTTGAATAGGTCCACAAAAGGTGTGCACGCTTGTTGCTAGTGGACGTTTTGAGTTATAATGAAAGGCTTGATAGGCTGAGACTATTTTCAGATTCGAGATTGGGGTGCTGGAAAACCACATCAGGTAAGGCAGCATCCGAGGAGCAGGAGAATATTTTTTTTTCGCGCAAGTGTCGTTCATCAGGCTCTTTCCCGAAACGTCGATTCTCCTGCTCCTCAAATGCTGCCTGATCTGCTGTGCTTTCCCAGCACAACACTCTCGACTCTGATCTCTCATCTGCAGTTCTCACTTTCTCCTAGTTGAGACTGTTTTCACTCTCGGTTAGGGGTTTGAACGGCGACCTGACAGAAGTTTATGAATTATTGAGAGACAAGTTTAGAGTTAATGATAGCTGCCTTTTCCCAGGAGGGGGATTTCAAGACGAGAGGGCATATGTTTAAGATGAAAAGAGATTTTAAAAAAAAAGACGTGCGGCATTTTTATAGGGAAGGTGTTTAACGTGTGTAATTAACTTGCTGAGGAAGTAATGGATGAGCGTACGTTTGCAACATTTAATGGGCAATTGATTCCAAACATGAATGGGAAAGTGGGATTTTTAAAATAAATGTATTCATGCCGAGTACGTCAGTTATTTCCCAGAGGACACTTAAGAGTCAACCACGGTATTATCCATCTGGAGTCTCCTGTGAGACAGAGCACATGAATATGGCAGTTTGCTTCCCGAACTGGCATGAGTGAATCAGATGGGATTTTCCACACAACTGATTCAGGTCATCAAGAGACTCTTCAATTCCAGGTGCGTATTGAATTCAAACTCCACCATCTGTCATGCCAGGACTTGAATTCTTTGTGCCCAAAATATTACCTGTTTTTTTGGATTAACAACACAGTAATAAAACTACAAGGGCATTATAACCACTTAACGGGTACAGGAGGAGGCAGATGTGACAAGGTTAGTTTGGCAGTATGTACAGCATGGATTGTTTGGACTGACGGGCCTGTTTTCATGCTGTATGACTCTATGATTGACGCTATGGAGCAAATAGCTGTTTGGGATTAACAGCAGCATTGATAGCATAATCGAACAACTGATAGGATATGTAGTCCTGCTGGCGTCTCGGAGTTTGTTTTGCTCAGTGATCCCTTCCCACACATGGGAGTGGTGAACGGTCTCTCCCCAGTGTTACTGATTAAATGAGTTTCCATTTCTGTGGTTAATTGAATCCCTTCCAGAAGTTCCCACATTGCCCTGCTTTTTCTGTGGTATCATCGTCTTTTTTTTTCTACCCAGGGTGAACGATCCTTTCAAATTGTGTCCACACAGATACAAATCCCGTTTTCCATGTTGTTAAGGTGTTTTCATTGTTTCTCATTAACCCACAGGGTGTGAGTATCACTGGTCAGGACAACATTTATTCTTCGCCCCTCGTTCGTTGCTGTCTGGCTGCACCACAAACCCGGGTGCGATCCCAGCCTCGGGTGTCTGTCTGTGGGCAGTCTGCACATTCTCTGTGTGTTTGTGTTTTTATTTCTCCCTCTGACTTAAGATGTGCCAGTTACAGGGATCAACAATGGAAAATGCAGGCTTATGGGACAGGGAGTACCGTGGGGTCTGGTGTGATGCGCTTCGGATGAATGTGTGGACTGGAAGGGCCGACAAGTCTGCTTCCCTCACAGTGGGGATTCTTGGATTAAGGGTCAGCTAATGTTTTTTTTTCTGGTCCTGGAGTCTCTCGTAGGCAGGACTGGGTGAAGATGGTAGAATCCCCTGCATAAGGGACATGGATGAATGAGATTGCAGCAAATTAAAGTCATGATCTCTGTTCCTGAGGTCAGGCTTGCATTTCAGGTTTTATTCGTCGAACTTAAACATCACCCTTTCCGTGTTCCAACCCCCAAGGATGACGAGTTTAAAATATTACCCCAACACCACCTTCTCCAGGTTGAAATCTTGACTGTGTGGAAGAAACTGATACTGAGCTAATGCAAGCAAATGTAGCTGCCACCACCAGTGTTGGAAACACAGATCCAAATAGAAAAATCATCTTTTAAACCCACCACTGCAAAGTTCAGGGCTGTACACGCTCCACTTGTGCCACTCAGCTGTCTTAGCAAGATGCACTGGAAATCGCTATGAGACTATAAACGGGAACAACCGTTCCCTTGAGCAGGAGCACACTCAACCAAGGAATTTCTTGCGCCTCTATACCATCGTAGAAGTACAGCACGCTCACCTATTGCATCACTGGAACCAGAGAGTAACTCCGCGCACACATTCCCATCCCCATTTCCGGTTGGATCTGGGCGGCTGTGCCGATGTTAAGCTAAAATGCTATTGAAGCAAACATTTCAACAATACCCTGTATGGCCCCTCGAGTCTTGGATGTTTTGTCGAAATCGATCAATCTCAGTTTTCAACATTCTCATTCAAGGGATCTCCACAGCCTCTGAGGACATCCAGCTGATAGATTCAGCTCATTCTCAGTTCCCACATGTCTGTCACTGTTCGCTGAGTACTGATATTGTACATTTGCTGTTCTTCCGAACATTTCCTCTGCTAGTGTACTTATTTCTGCTTGCAAGCATCCTGTTCTGTGGTTACTGTGATCGTGGTTGTCGGTATCTTGCATTGTGACCACAGCAACCTCGATTTGAAACCAAATCACGGCACTAAGTGTTCTCTCCGTTGTCCTTTTTGTGACACACGTTAATAAATTAATTGTTTTACCTTCAAGTTCCGCTCTCTCGCATCTCTGCGTTTCATATATCAGAATTCAAACGCACCCGTTGTCAGAGATTCCGGTCCTTCCCACGATCATTAAACCTCCTGACCGTCCCTCCCCCCATTTCTCTGAGGCAATGCACAATCTATCACTCTCTTTCACATTCATACTGTTCTCTCTGTGCTGCTGCTGTGGTTACTGTTGTTGGGTGAACGTGCCCCAATCCCACCATCGGGAGCTTCAAACAAGTCGATCCATTTGGATACCGGGGTTGTGAAGTCAATCTCCATGTAGCAGCTTTTACTGACATAGGCCAGATACAATTGTAGCGTCAGGCTCATGGAAAATACCCAGGGCAGTTTTGGTGAAAAGACATTTCATTGGAAAAGATCAGCTTTTATGGCTTTCTGCGTTGGTCTTGTGATAATTTCATAGGACTGATAATCCAGAGACCGAGGTAATAGTCTGGGTACTCGGGCTTGAATCCCACCATGTCATGATCGTCAAATTTGGATTCAAAAAATATCTGCAAGGAAGAATCTAATGACTACTATAGATCCATTGACAATTGTTGAAAACAAAATCTGTTTCACTGATGTCATTTCGGGATTGAATTTGCTATCCTTACTTGGTCTGGGCTGCATGTGACTTCAGACTCATAACAATATGGTTGAGTCTCAACTGTCCTCTGGGCAATTCGGAATGGGTAATACATTCTGCTTAGCCAGAATCGCCCTCACACTAATCCAGAAATTTTGAAACAAATGCTCATTAAGCTCAAGCAGGAGTGTTGTGTGCAGTTTTGCAAGTCACATTATAGCAGGGATGTGATCACACTGAGAAAATTGCAGGAGATATTTCCCGGGATATTGTTTGGGCTGAAGAGTTTCAGTTGTGAAGAAAGACAGGACAGAGTGGAGTGTTTGTCGCAGTGTAAAGGAGATGTAGACAAGACATGATTGAGTTAGGGTATGGACAGGGTTGACTGAACGAGTTTCCCATTGATGGAGGGATCGATTAGCAGGGGCCAGAGACTTAAGGAGAAAGACAGAAAGCTTTGAGAAGATGTGCGGAAAAGCTTTATCAGCCAGTGGGTGGTTGGAATTTGGAATACACTGTCTGCATATTTCAGAGCGGCAGAAACCCTTATAACCTGAATAAATATTCAGATATGAACTTTTGAAGCCAAGACATTTAAGGCAGTGCGGTAAGCATTGTGAAATGGGATTCAGTTAATTAGGCAGTTGTTTTTGACAAGTGTGGCCACATTTGAAGGGCCTCCTTTGACACTCTTGTCCTCAGTAGTATAATGGTTAGCTGCCCCGCCTCTCACAGGGCTCAATTTTCTGCTGGGGACAGTGTAAACGTTTTAAAACTGTCGCTCCATTCCTAAGTGCGGGTATTGATACTTGTCGTTCCATTCTCGATGGGGCATGTTACAGGAAGGACAGTGCTGCCTGAATTAGTGTGAGAAAGGGCTGCAACTCTCAGGGAGGCAGAGTGTCAGTGAACAGCCAAACACGTGACTTCTGCAAACTTCACCTTGTGACTGCGTTGGAATGAAGAACGTTTGACAGACTTGTTCCGGATTGAAGTGTTTACTAGAAGCAGGAAGCCGAGGAAGAAACAACATAAACGCATTCAAATATGAGTGCAGAAACATTTCCCGCAGCACGAATGAAATTGTAAAGGACAGATTAGCGTTTCAATACATTGAATTTGGGTTCATTTGTTTTGATGAGGCTGTAACCAGGGTATAAAGCCATTAAAAATGATACAGCATTTGCTCAGTATGATGGAACATTGTCTCAGTAATTCGCACTGCTATTCAGTGTGACGGTTAGGTTGATTGGCAAAGTTAAATTGACCTCTCGTGTCCAGGACTGAATTAAGTAAGTTAGGTGAATTAGCCACGGGGAAGGTGGGGATAAGGTCAGAAGTCACAGGACGTCAGGTTATACTCCAACAGGTTTATTTGAAATCATAAGGGGGAGGGATTCCCCTTCTTCAGGTGAAATATCAGGAAATAGCGAGGGGAGCTGGATCTGGGTGAGATGCTCTTCAGAGAGTCGACACTGGCTCGATTGACTGAAATGCTCTTTCTGCACTGTCGTATTCCATGATTCTATGAATTGATAATGACGCTATTTACTAGGGTTAGCCATTAGAGAAGATGCTGATGGAGCTGTACTGAGGATGAGATTTTATTCACTTGTCTTCTTGAAAAATTGAGAACCATTATCCCTGAACCAAGGAAGACTTAATTGGATTTATTCAGCTTATGAAATGTTTGGACAGAGTAAATAGGTGGAAAATTCCCTCTTTCAAGTCAGTAAACATCGAGATGTCAGGCATTCAAAGCCTTTGATAAAAACCTTTGAAGGACAAAGAAATGATGAGAAATGAATCGCTGTCACTCCGAGAATCTGTTTTTCAAAATATTTGGAAAGGCACATTTGGTGACATACAAGGAATAAATTTCACAAGGAGAGAGACAGCGTGTGGCTAGGTGAAGGTGTAGGGTTGGGGTGTAGTCAGTCAGAAGTTGCAGGGAAACAATGTCTAAGTTGGTTGTCTTTAAATGTAAAGAAATTTCTTTCATGTGTGCAACTGAATAAGATTCGGTTCCAAAACTCTGCATTTTGAAAGATTTGGCATAATATTCCACCTAAAGCATTGTAAATGGAACTGAGTGGAATTTTATTTATTGTGAACGGAACATAATGCATAGGAAGTGACCAGTTGCTTGGAGATCGACTTCCTGCTTTCATCACATGCGTTAAGGATGTGAGAACAAACACCATGATGTTTGATCCATTTAATACTCAGTGAAATCTGCCAAAGCAACGAGCAACAAAACTGGTGGGTTTTCTTTTGCGCTTTAACCCTTTGTTTTTCTAAGCAGTATTTTCCTTAAGCTGAAATAAAGTCAGAGCAAATTTGAATACAACATTAATCGTTCCAATGAGATATATCTAATTAACTTCTGATAATTACAACGAACATTGTGAGAATTCAGCAAAATTAAAATGAAATGAACAAATCAGCATTTCTTGCGATTTAATCCAATTCATGTTCAGCCATATGAGAAAGGCCATTGAGCGACAACATCGCCTTTATTTCACTCACCATGGCTGCTTCTTCACCTGAGAGAGAAAGTGACTGAAGTAATTATGAGTCAAATGTAAGTGTAAATATGACGGAAAATTCTTGTCCTGTTTCATTCTGACACAGTTCTGACTCAATGTATTAATGACAGCTATTCATTCTGATCAGCATGGCTATTTATTGGAATTTGCTGTTATTATAATTCTCGTGAAAGCAGTAACACAATGGTGTGGATTCGACTCCGCTCTGGAACTTTCTCATCCATGACTTTCAGCACATGTAACCTGATGAGGTCACATGTCACCCCACGACAAAATGTGCAGAGGAGACTGTGAGATTACGGTGCTGGGTTATTATACCGCTGTACTCCACATTCATGGGTTCGAGTCACACTCTGGTTGCTAACTTTACGCACCGCGGTTTTCCTTTGCACCTCCCACGTCTGGTATACACTGGATCGAGAATCTTGTTCTTGCCCTTCACTGCAAAGGAGATTCACAAATAATCGACACCACATGAATGTCGAAATGAAGAGTAAGAGCAGTCATTCTATTCAATTGTAGATGAAATTGGTGTAATGAGAAGGAAAGCATTTTTCTTTCCGCCCGACATTCCATCGTGTCTTTCTATGATTATACATCGAAACAAAGAGAAAAAAATAACAAGAGATCGGGAGCACAAGTTTATCCAGTGGGGTTGTTCATGAGTATTTTAACCTGATACTTCACACAAAAATCTGATCAGTATTTCAAACAGTCACTCGGAATTGGAACCGCAGAAAATTTCTCCAATGAAACGAACCTTTCATTCTTTCACAAATTTCTGCTGTGTGTGAATCATACAACGATCCATCATCCAGCGTGATCACTGACGTTGCCAACTATATAAGATCGAGCAACTTCCTTCAGCAATCACAGCTTCTGTACACAGCCACCTGTGCTGTGCCCAGTATCATTTGTTGCCCCCAGGTCGCAGCACATTTTTTCTTCCTGAGTTTATGAGCTTTGTTCCTGATCTGTCTGATCTGTTTAATAAACCTTTTCTGTCACTTCATCCCATCCCCTCACACTTCTGAACTTATGAATAAAATAAGGCGTTAGACGAAAAGTTAAACCAAATGGAAGTATGCTATTCAGCCCAAGGAGTCTGCCCCACCATTCAACGAACTCATGGATGATCTGATTTGGAGATGCCAGTGTTGGACTGGGGTGTTCAAAGTTAAAAATCACACAACACCAGGTTATAGTCCAACAGGTTTAATTGGAAGCACTAGCTTTCGGAGCGATGCTCCTTCATCAGGTGATAGTCACCTGACTATCACCTGATGAAGGAGCGTCGCTCGGAAAGCTCGTGTGCTTCCAATTAAACCTGTTGGACTATAACCTGGTGTTGTGTGATTTTTAACATAGTTGCTCTGCTAGTCTTGAATCCCTTTCTGCTCACTTAGCTCGACAAAGTTTCATCATCTTTCTGATTAACTATCTGGCACAGTTTGAAAATACCCAACCACACAGTCTCAACAGCGGTTATTGGAAATTGCCACAGATTCTTTGACCCCTGAACAAAGGAATTACTCCTCAGTTCTGAATTGAATGGGCAATATCTAATTCTGAGATTATGACCTCTGGTGCTCTCCTCAGAGCACAGAGCAAGCCACCTGCCCGTATCTACCCTGTCAAGGTCCCATTTATAATTGTTATTATGTGATTATAAAGTTCCCCTCCTCGTCCTTTGTTTGAAGGAGAATAATCCCAGCCTCACCAATCATTTCACGAAGTTCTACTGTATACAGAGTTAGCAACATGTTAGTAAGTCTGTGCTGTACCTTACATATTATTAAGACAGGTGGAGAAATTTCGGCGAGGAAACGGGTTGATATTTCAGGCGCCGACGGGAATTGGAACTTGAAATCAGAAAGTGATTAGAATTGGATTGACCCACAGGACCAAATACAGCGAAGATAACTCTGACAAATGAGAATCTAATCATATTTGATTGACATTCAATGGCTTCAATGTAACTGAATTCCTCCGTGTAATCGTCCTGGAAGCTAGTATTTAGGAGAAATGGAACCTGACCGCCCATATAAAGAAGTTGAAGACAAAAACCTGTCCGTGGGTCGACTTTGTTTGATTATTAACTCAACTCTTGTCTCCGTGAAGCCTACATCGTCTGCAACACACAAATTAGATGTTGAACAGAACTCTCTCCATTTGCCGAGGGGCGTGTAGCTTCAATACCACTGAAGGAACTGGGCACCCTCCACGACAATGCAGTCACTGAACTGTATATTGTTCAACACCTGAATATTTCATCCATTAACTGCTAAGGCACAATTGTAGCAGAGTGCACCACATAGAAGATTCACTGGAGTAAGTCATCTAGGCTTTATTGACAGAACCTTCAAAGCTCAAATGTTGTACTGACTATAAGGACAAGGTTGAAGATGCACTGAACCTTCACCATTTGCAAATTACCCTCTAAGGTACATACCAGCATGACCTGGAGAGGAATGAGTGGTAAATTCATTGAGTGGTGCAGTAGTTTGATGGGCAAAGATTGATACTTCAGCCCTCTATCTTTCATCTTTCAATGTTTAAAAATGTAGATTATTGCATGGACCAGACTTGTGCTCGTTCCTTTAGTTGTTTCCTAAACTGGCAGTTGCTAAAGATCGAATATCATCCACAGTCTGTGGTCAACAGCAGAAAATATCCAAAAAACATCCCTAACAACTTATCTCCCTGTCTAACATTCTTCAGGGATCTGTGAATGTCCACTCCAAGATCTCGTTGTTCCTGTACACCACTCAGAATCCTCACTGTTATTGTTACAACTCCCCAAATTCACTACCACTCATTGGTCTGGATTCAATTCCATTCACTATTTTTCCTTTCCACCTGATGGATACATCCCTGCGGCCCCTGACATTACCCATCATAGTCAACTGCACGACTATGTATCATCAGTAAACGTCTAAATCATTACTCCCAAAAAACAGTTTGAGTGATTGATCTACATCAGGAAACAGTGGTACTTCACTGGGAACAAGCATCCAAACATGGTTCCTTGCTGCATGGGATGAACAACTGCCATGTTCCAATCTCCAAGGGTTGCTAGCCCAGTATCTCACCACTACATTTGCAGATGACACAAAGATTGGTGGAGTAGCCAGAAAACAGAGGGGACTGTCAAAGAATGAAGGGGAATATAGATAAACAGAAGAGTTGAGCGGAGAAGTGGTAAATGGCGTTCCATCCAAGCAAATGTGAGGTGATGATTTTGGGAAGTCAAATTCCAGAGCCAGGTATACGATAAACGGAAGAGCCTTGGGTAAACTTGATGATAAGAAAGATCTGGGAGTTCAGTTCCTTTGTACCCTGAAGGTGACTACACAGGTGGATAGAGTGGTCAAGAAGGCATATGGCATGCTTGCCTTCACCGGATAGGGCATTGAGTATAAGAGGAGGCAAGTCCTGCTAAAATTGTACAAGAGTTTGGTTCGGCCGCGTTTAGAATACTCTGTACCGTTCTGGTCGCCAAATTACCAAAATTATTTGGACGTTTAGGAGAGAATGCGGAGAAGGTTTACGCAGATGTCGCCAGGTATGGAGGATGCAAGCTCTGAAGAGAGGTTGAGTAGGTTACTTCTGTTTCATTAGAAAAAACGAGATTGAGGGGACCTGATTGAGGTCTACAATATCATGAAGGGTGAGAGAGATAAGCACAGACAGAATGGATAGAGATAAGCTTTTTCCCAAGATGAAGGATTCAATAATGAGGGGTCAAGCATTCAATGAGAGAGTTGAAACGTTTAAGGGAGATAGACATGGAAATTATTTTACACAGAGGGTGGTAGGTGCTGGAATGCATTGCCAGCAGAGGTAGTAGAGGCAGACATGGTAGATTCATTTCAGGTGCGCCTGGACAGATGCACAAGTAAGTGAGGAGCAGAGGGATATGGATGCTTAGAAATTGGACGACATGTTTAGATAGTTTATTTGGATTGGCTCAGGCTTGGCCGTCCAAAGGGCCTATTGCTGGGCTGCACATTTTCTGTATTCTTTGTTATTCTTTGTTCACTACACGACCAACTGTGCGTTACAGGTGAAGTATTGTTACTTCTGCAATCATAATTACTTATGCAAGGTAAATGAATTCACAGCAGTGCACAATTGTTTCAATCAAGAGCTGAGTCCACAAGAATGATACCTATGTGAAGGAAATATATAATTGTTTTCATATTAGCTAAAATGTGCAAACAAGAATGAAAGGTGCCTGCAAACAATGGTGGATGGTACAGACAAATAGTTAAGGTGCTGTGAGGATATAGGTTAAGCCAGATATGCTTGTACAAGCAGTAGTTACAAGCATTTGTTTCCCATTTCTGCAAAAACAGAAAACAAACCCCAATTAAAAAGTCGTAAGATTCAATATGTTTGGGGAAAGGGAGGAAATGTCACAAGTGGGTGAAATAGATCGCAGAGAATGAGGATATACCTAACAGTTGACCACAGCCAGGATGTGGTGAAAAGGCCAAGTAAAACCTGTACTTTGTTATGCACAACGCCGGATAAGGCAAGAGAGAAGCAATAGTAATGGGCACCGGGTTTGGAGTAGTGACTCCTATGTACTTGCTAAACTCTGCGTGTCTATTTCAGGCACCACGATTGCAAGCATATAATAAACATACTGATTGCTTCAGATCTTGTCTCGCACTGAGATTATTGAAGTTTCTCACAACTGGGGGATTGTCCGGGATATTCTTCCATCCCCGGGAGGAGTGGCTGGCCCTGGACACTGGGAAGATGCCCACCATTCACAATTGAGGAGCAGTTTCTGGTCCCGGTTTTGTCCGCTCCCTTGGGCGACTGGTACGAATCCCACAAGAGAGATATCTGAATCAGACAGTGAAAGGAGGTCGATAAAAAACTTGAGAAAAAAAGGGCCAGGCAACTCTGTGCACAGACAACGTCAGAAAACTGACTTTTAAGTATTGCCTTGGTGGCCGGGAAAAGGGGTATTTAATTGCTGAGGGACTGGTGAGGGCCCCGAGAAATGGGGGGTAGACAGAGTAAGTCGAACTGTCACGGAGTAAAGGAAGAAAACGTCCCTGGTAACATTCCTCCTGAAAGTCCGTTGGGGAGGATGTTGCGGGAATGGACAAGTAAGACTTGTACAAGGGAAAAAGATAAAAAGAAAATGATTAAATATTTTTGTTTAGTATGGACCAAAGAACCAATTCTTCATCCGGCTGTCTTCTGGCCAAAGTATATTCGGATGACGATTGTGTATTTCAGAATTTAGATTTGCATGCGAATAAAAAACAAACTTTTAGTCAAGAGGAGGCGGACTATGTGTCCTGTTGGAAGGGCAGTTTGGGAATGATGGTAGTAAAGACAAAGGATTCCCCCTCTGCCCCACCCAGTCCCTGGGATCCATTTGCCTGCTTGCACTCTCCCCCTCCCCGCCCCCCCACGTACCATAAAATCAGATGAGGTGAAAATGGGGGAGGAGGAGAGACAGACCGACAGGGACAGGTAATGGATGACCCTCAAGAGGAGGACGAAGGGGCGGTGGACGGGGATGTTGTTTTTCCCGACCCTCAATCCTCAGCAAAAGAAAGGGAAGATAAAGTAGATGTAAAGAAGGCCTCTGGAGTATCTGAACCAAAGCCTAAGGGGGAAAAACAAAAGCAAAAAAAAGGGGAAGAACGGGAGGTACCAATAGGGTACAAAGAGGTTGGGTTTGTAAGTGCCCCCTTCACCAGTGGGGAGGTCAGAACGTTTAAAAAGGAGATGAAGGTCCTGGTTGAGTATCCGGTCAGGTTGCCTGAAAAAATTGATCAATTCTTGGGGCCCTGTCTGTATACGTGGACTGAGTTAATGTCTATTTTGAATATACTATTTACTGGGGAAGAAAGGGGACTTTGCCAGGAGCAGCCATTAAAATATGGGACAGGGAACTTCCCATTGGGGATGGGGATACTGGACAGGAAGAGACGGAGTTTCCCCTCAGAGACACCCAGTGGGAAAATAAAAACCCAGAGCATAGGGAAGAAACGAGGGAATTGAAAGACCTGATGCTAAAAGGTATAAGAGTGTCAGTTCCGAAGTCACAGAATTTGAATAAAGCCTTTGAAGTTACAGAGGAGAATGATGAGACTCCCTTAGCTTTCTTACAAAGATTAAGAGACTCAATGCAGAAATACTCTGGAATGAATCCTGAGGACCCAGTGGGTCTTTTCAAAGTACATTTTGTGACAAAGGTATGGCCAGACACAGAGAAAGACACTGAAGATAGAAGGGAGGAGCGAAACACCATTAGATGAATTGTTAAGAGAGGCACAGAAAGTGTAGATTGGATAAATTACATTTTCTATAATCAACAGAAATTTATAAATTATACAAGTGATGCAGTTGAAGGAATATCAGAACAGCTTGATGTGACAAGTAGGATGGCATGGGAAAACAGAATGGCCCTTGGTATGATTTTAGCAGAAAAACTCTGTGTGTGTGTGATGTCATGAGGAAGCTGTTGCAACTTTATTCCTAATAACACTACACCTGCTGGTTAAATTACTCGGGCATTAAGGGGATTGACTGCCTTAGCAGAGTAACTGGCTGAGAGTTCAGGAGTAGACACATCTCTCACGGGATGGATTGAATCATGGTTTGGAAAATGGAAGGGGGTGGTGGTTTCCATCCTTACTTCCCTGATAGCAATAGTCGGGGTATTGGTAGCCATTGGCTGTTGTATCATGCCCTGTATACGAGGACTTACCCAAAGACTGATTGAGACAGCTTTAATAAAACAAATGCCCCGAAAAGGCAATCAGGCAGAGGAACTTTGTCGATTAAATAATGAGGGATGAGTGAGACCAAGATGGATGAAATCTCCGGAATGATGCTTGTGAATTTTGGGGGCAATGCTTAAAAGAAAAGTGCAGAAGATAACAAATGGTAATTAAAGAAAAAGGGGGAAATTGTAGGATCTAGGTAAAGCAGTGTTACTTCTGCAATCATAATTATTTATGCAAGGTAAATGCACTCACACCAGTGTATAATTGTTTCAACCAAGAGCTGAATCAACAAGAATGAAAATTATGTGGAGGAAATATATAATTGTTTTAGTATTAGCTAAAATGTGCATACAAGAATGAAACGTGCCTGCAAACAATGGTAGATATTACAGACAACGAGATAAGGTGCTGGTGGGATGTAGGTTAAGCCAAATATGCTTGTACAAGCAGTAGTTATAAGCATCTGTTGCCCACTTTTGCAAAAACACAAAAGCAAACCCCAATTAAATGGTCATAAGGATCAATATGGTTGGGAAAAGGGAGGAAATGTCACAAGTGATGGATTTAGATAGAGGTGATGGAGGATATACCTAACAGTGGGCCGCAGCAGGATCCGGTGAAATGGCGAAATAAAACTTGTACATTGTTATGCA
>NW_027311278.1:0-31790 GCF_047496795.1 Chiloscyllium punctatum | reverse complement strand
GGTGAGAGAGAGAGTGGGCCGAGAGAGAGAGTGGGCGAGAGAGAGAGTGGGCGAGAGAGAGAGTGGGCGAGAGAGAGAGAGAGAGAGTGGGCGAGACGAGAGAGTGGGGTGAGAGAGAGAGAGTGGGGCGAGAGAGAGAAGTGGGCGAGAGAGAGAGTGGGCGAGAGAGAGAGTGGGCGAGAGAGAGAGTGGGCGAGAGAGAGTGGGAGCGAGAGAGAGAGTGGGCGAGAGAGAGAGTGAGAGAGAGAGAGAGTGGGCGAGAGAGAGAGTGGGCGAGAGAGAGAGTGGGCTGAGAGAGAGAGTGGGCGAGAGAGGGCGAGAGAGAGAGTGGGCGAGAGAGAGAGTGGGCGAGAGAGAGTGGGCGAGAGAGAGAGAGAGAGTGGGCGAGAGAGAGAGTGGGTGAGAGAGAGAGTGGGCGAGAGAGAGAGAGAGAGTGGCGAGAGAGAGAGTGGGCGAGAGAGAGAGAGTGGGCGAGAGAGAGAGTGGCGAGAGAGAGAGTGGGCGAGAGAGAGAGAGTGGGCGAGAGAGAGAGTGGGCGAGAGAGAGAGAGAGTGGGCGAGAGAGAGAGTGGCGGAGAGAGAGAGTGGGCGAGAGAGAGAGTGGGCGAGAGAGAGAGTGGGGCGAGAGAGTGGGCGAGAGAGATGGAGAGAGAGAGTGGGCGAGAGAGAGAGTGGGGTGAGAGAGAGAGTGGGCGAGAGAGAGAGTGGGCGAGAGAGAGAGTGGGCGAGAGAGAGAGAGAGTGGGCGAGAGAGAGAGTGGGTGAGAGAGAGAGTGGGCGAGAGAGAGAGTGGGCGAGAGAGAGAGTGGGCGAGAGAGAGAGTGGGCGAGAGAGAGAGTGGGCGAGAGAGAGAGTGGCGTGAGAGAGAGAGAGAGTGGGCGAGAGAGAGAGTGGGCGTGAGAGAGAGTGGGTGAGAGAGAGAGAGTGGGCGAGAGAGAGAGTGGGCGAGAGAGAGAGAGAGAGTGGGCGAGAGAGAGAGAGAGTGGGCGAGAGAGAGAGTGGGTGAGAGAGAGAGTGGGCGAGAGAGAGAGTGGGCGAGAGAGAGAGTGGGCGAGAGAGAGAGAGAGAGTGGGCGAGAGAGAGAGTGGGCGAGAGAGAGAGAGAGAGTGGGCGAGAGAGAGAGTGGCGAGTGAGAGAGTGGGTGAGAGAGAGAGTGGGCGAGAGAGAGAGTGGGTGTGAGAGAGTGGGCGAGAGAGAGAGAGTGGGCGAGAGAGAGAGAGAGAGAGAGTGGGCGAGAGAGAGAGTGGGTGAGAGAGAGAGTGGGCGAGAGAGAGAGTGGGCTGTGAGAGAGAGTGGGCGAGAGAGAGAGAGAGAGTGGGCGAGAGAGAGAGAGAGAGTGGGCGAGAGAGAGAGTGGGTGAGAGAGAGAGTGGGCGAGAGAGAGAGTGGGGCGAGAGAGAGAGTGGGCGAGAGAGAGAGAGAGAGTGGGCAAGAGAGAGAGAGTGGGCGAGAGAGAGAGAGAGAGAGTGGGCGAGAGAGAGAGTGGGTGTGAGAGAGTGGGTGAGAGAGAGAGTGGGCGAGAGAGAGAGTGGGTGTGAGAGAGTGGGCGAGAGTGAGAGAGAGAGTGGGGCGAGAGAGAGAGAGAGTGGGCGAGAGAGAGAGTGGGCGAGAGAGAGAGAGAGAGTGGGCGATAGAGAGAGTGGGTGAGAGAGAGAGAGAGCGTGGGCGAGAGAGAGAGTGGGTGAGAGAGAGAGTGGGCGAGAGAGAGAGTGGCGAGAGAGAGAGTGGGCGAGAGAGAGAGTGGGCGAGAGAAGAGAGAGAGAGAGTGGGCGAGAGAGAGAGTGGGCGAGAGAGAGAGAGAGAGAGTGGGCGAGAGAGAGAGTGGGCGAGAGAGAGAGAGAGAGAGTGGGCGAGAGAGAGAGTGCGTGAGAGAGAGTGTGGGCGAGAGAGAGAGTGGGTGAGAGAGAGAGTGGGTGAGAGAGAGAGAGTGGGCGAGAGAGAGAGTGGGCGATAGAGAGAGAGAGAGTGGGCGAGAGAGAGAGTGGGCGAGAGAGAGAGAGACAGTGGGCGAGAGAGAGAGTGGGTGAGAGAGAGAGTGTGCGAGAAAGAGAGAGAGAGTGGGTGAGAGAGAGAGTGGGTGAGAGAGAGAGTGGGCGAGAGAGAGAGAGAGAGTGGGCGAGAGAGAGAGTGGGCGAGAGAGAGAGAGAGAGTGGGCGAGAGAGAGAGTGGGTGAGAGAGAGAGTGGGCGAGAGAGAGAGAGAGTGGGCGAGAGAGAGAGGTGGGCGAGAGAGAGAGTGGGCGAGAGAGAGAGAGAGAGTGGGCGAGAGAGAGAGTGTGTGTGAGAGAGTGGGCGAGAGGAGAGAGAGAGAGAGTGGGCGAGAGAGAGAGAGAGAGAGTGGGCGAGAGAGAGTGGGCGAGAGAGAGAGTGGGCGAGAGAGAGAGTGGGCGAGAGAGAGAGTGAGCGAGAGAGTGGGCGAGAGAGAGAGTGGCGTGAGAGAGAGAGTGGGCGAGAGAGAGAGTGGGTGAGAGAGAGAGTGGGCGAGAGACAGAGTGGGCGAGAGAGAGAGTGGGCGAGAGAGTGGGCGAGAGAGAGAGTGGGTGAGAGAGAGAGTGGGCGAGAGAGAGAGTGGGCGAGAGAGAGAGAGAGAGTGGGCGAGAGAGAGAGTGGGTGAGAGAGAGTGGGCGAGAGAGAGAGTGGGTGAGAGAGAGAGTGGGCGTGAGAGAGAGTGGGCGAGAGAGAGAGTGGGCGAGAGGGAGAGTGGGCGAGAGAGAGAGTGGGTTAGAGAGAGAGTGGGTGAGAGAGAGAGAGAGAGTGGGCGAGAGAGAGAGTGGCGTGAGAGAGAGTGGGTGAGAGAGAGAGAGAGAGTGGGCGAGAGAGAGAGTGGGTGAGAGAGAGAGAGAGAGTGGGCGAGAGAGAGAGTGGGTGAGGGAGAGAGTGGGTGAGAGAGAGAGTGAGCGAGGGGAGAGTGGGCGAGAGAGAGTGGGCGAGAGAGAGAGAGAGAGTGGGTGAGAGAGAGAGTGGGTGAGAGAGAGAGTGAGCGAGAGAGAGAGTGGGCGAGAGAGAGAGTGGGTGAGAGAGAGAGTGGGCGAGAGAGAGAGTGGCGAGAGAGAGAGTGGGCGAGAGAGAGAGAGTGGGCGAGAGAGAGAGTGAGCGAGAGAGAGAGTGGGCGAGAGAGAGAGTGAGCGAGAGGGAGAGTGGGCGAGAGAGAGAGAGTGAGCGAGAGAGAGAGTGGGCGAGAGAGAGAGAGTGAGCGAGAGAGAGAGTGAGCGAGAGAGAGAGTGGGCGAGAGAGAGAGTGGGCGAGAGAGAGAGAGTGGGCGAGAGAGAGAGAGAGAGAGTGAGTGCGTGACGGAGAGAGAGTGGGCGGGTTAGAGTGTGCGGAAGAGAGAGATTGGGCAAGACAGACTGAGTGGGTGAGAGAGAGAGTGGGCGAGAGAGAGTGGGCAATAGAGAGAGTGGACAATAGAGAGAGTGGGCGAGAGAGAGTGGGCAAGAGAGAGAGTGGGCAAGAGAGAGAGTGGGCAATAGAGAGAGTGGGCAATAGAGAGAGTGGGCGAGAGAGAGTGGGCAATAGAGAGAGTGGGGGAGAGAGAGAGAGTGGGCGAGAGAGAGAGAGAGAGTGAGTGCGTGACGGAGAGAGAGTGGGCGGGTTAGAGTGTGCGGAAGAGAGAGATTGGCAAGACAGACTGAGTGGGTGAGAGAGAGAGTGGGCGAGAGAGAGTGGGCAATAGAGAGAGTGGGCAATAGAGAGAGTGGGCGAGAGAGAGTGGGCAAGAGAGAGAGTGGGCAATAGAGAGAGTGGGCAATAGAGAGAGTGGGCGAGAGAGAGTGGGCAAGAGAGAGAGTGGGCAATAGAGAGAGTGGGGGAGAGAGAGAGTGAGCGAGAGAGTGGGCGAGAGAGAGAGTGGGTGAGAGAGAGAGTGGGCGAGAGAGAGAGTGGGTGAGAGAGAGAGTGGGCGAGAGACAGAGTGGGCGAGAGAGAGAGTCGGCGAGAGAGTGGGCGAGAGAGAGAGTGGGTGAGAGAGAGAGTGGGCGAGAGAGAGAGTGGCGAGAGAGAGAGAGAGAGTGGGCGAGAGAGAGAGTGGGTGAGAGAGAGAGTGGGCGAGAGAAAGAGAGAGAGTGGGCGAGAGAGAGAGTGGGTGAGAGAGAGAGTGGGCGTGAGAGAGAGTGGGCGAGAGAGAGAGTGGGCGAGAGGGAGAGTGGGCGAGAGAGAGAGTGGGTGAGAGAGAGAGAGAGAGTGGGCGAGAGAGAGAGTGGGCGTGAGAGAGAGTGGGTGAGAGAGAGAGAGAGAGAGTGGGCGAGAGAGAGAGTGGGTGAGAGAGAGAGAGAGTGGGGCGAGAGAGAGAGTGGGTGAGGGAGAGAGTGGGTGAGAGAGAGAGTGAGCGAGGGAGAGTGGGCGAGAGAGAGAGTGGGCGAGAGAGAGAGAGAGAGTGGGTGAGAGAGAGAGTGGGTGAGAGAGAGAGAGAGAGAGTGGGCGAGAGAGAGAGTGGGTGAGAGAGAGAGTGGGTGAGAGAGAGAGTGAGCGAGGGAGAGTGGGCGAGAGAGAGAGTGGGCGAGAGAGAGAGAGAGAGTGGGTGAGAGAGAGAGTGGGTGAGAGAGAGAGTGAGCGAGAGAGAGAGTGGGCGAGAGAGAGAGTGGGTGAGAGAGAGAGTGGGCGAGAGAGAGAGTGGGCGAGAGAGAGAGTGGGCGAGAGAGAGAGAGTGGGCGAGAGAGAGAGTGAGCGAGAGAGAGAGTGGGCGAGAGAGAGAGTGAGCGAGAGGGAGAGTGGGCGAGAGAGAGAGAGTGAGCGAGAGAGAGAGTGGGCGAGAGAGAGAGAGTGAGGGAGAGAGAGAGTGAGCGAGAGAGAGAGTGGGCGAGATAGAGAGTGGGCGAGAGAGAGAGAGTGGGCGAGAGAGAGAGAGAGAGTGAGTGCGTGACGGAGAGAGAGTGGGCGGGTTAGAGTGTGCGGAAGAGAGAGATTGGGCAAGACAGACTGAGTGGGTGAGAGAGAGAGTGGGCGAGAGAGAGTGGGCAATAGAGAGAGTGGGCAATAGAGAGAGTGGGCGAGAGAGAGTGGGCAAGAGAGAGAGTGGGCAAGAGAGAGAGTGGGCAATAGAGAGAGTGGGCAATAGAGAGAGTGGGCGAGAGAGAGTGGGCAATAGAGAGAGTGGGGGAGAGAGAGAGAGTGGGCGAGAGAGAGAGAGTGAGTGCGTGACGGAGAGAGAGTGGGCGGGTTAGAGTGTGCGGAAGAGAGAGATTGGGCAAGACAGACTGAGTGGGTGAGAGAGAGAGTGGGCGAGAGAGAGTGGGCAATAGAGAGAGTGGGCAATAGAGAGAGTGGGCGAGAGAGAGTGGGCAAGAGAGAGAGTGGGGCAATAGAGAGAGTGGGCAATAGAGAGAGTGGGCGAGAGAGAGTGGGCAAGAGAGAGAGTGGGCAATAGAGAGAGTGGGGGAGAGAGAGAGAGTGGGCAATAGAGAGAGTGGGGGAGAGAGAGCGGGCGAGGGAGAGACTGAGCGAGAGAGAGAGTGGGCGAGAGAGAGAGAGTGGGCGAGAGAGAGAGAGTGGGGCGAGAGAGAGAGTGGGCGAGAGAGAGTGGGCGAGAGTGAAAGAGGGGGCGAGAGAGAGTGGGCGAGAGTGAGAGTGGGTGAGAGAGAGAGTGGGCGAGGGAGAGAGTGGGTGAGAGAGAGAGTGGGCGAGAGAGAAAGTGGGTGAGAGAGAGAGTGGGCGAGAGAGAGTGGGCGAGAGTGAAAGAGGGGGCGAGAGAGAGTGGGCGAGAGAGAGTGGGCGAGAGTGAGAGTGGGGTGAGAGAGAGAGTGGGCGAGAGAGAGAGTGGGTGAGAGAGAGAGTGGGCGAGAGAGAGAGTGGGCGAGAGAGAGAGTGGGCGAGAGGAGAGAGAGAGAGTGGGCGAGAGAGAGAGTGGGCGAGAGAGAGAGAGAGAGTGGGCGAGAGAGAGAGTGGGTGAGAGAGAGAGTGGGCGAGAGAGAGAGTGGCGCGAGAGAGAGAGTGGGTGAGAGAGAGAGTGGGCGAGAGAGAGAGTGGGCGAGATAGAGAGTGGGCGAGAGAGAGAGTGGGTGAGAGAGGAGAGTGGGTGAGAGAGAGAGTGGGCGAGAGAGAGTGGGCGAGAGTGAAAGAGCGGGCGAGAGAGAGTGGGCGAGAGAGAGTGGGCGAGAGTGAGAGTGGGCGAGAGTGAGAGTGGGTGAGAGAGAGAGTGGGCGAGAGAGAGAGTGGGTGAGAGAGAGAGTGGGCGAGAGAGAGAGTGGGCGAGAGAGAGAGTGGGCGAGAGGGAGAGAGAGAGTGGGCGAGAGAGAGAGTGGGTGAGAGAGAGAGAGAGAGTGGGCGAGAGAGAGAGTGGGTGAGAGAGAAAGTGGGCGTGAGAGAGAGTGGGTGAGAGAGAGAGTGGGCGAGAGAGAGAGTGGGCGAGAGAGAGAGAGAGTCGGCGAGAGAGAGAGTGGGTGAGAGAGAGAGAGAGAGTGGGTGAGAGAGAGAGTGGGCGAGAGAGAGAGAGAGAGTGGGCGAGAGTGAGAGTGGGTGAGAGAGAGAGTGGGCGAGAGAGAGAGTGGGTGAGAGAGAGAGTGGGTGAGAGAGAGAGAGTGGGCGAGAGAGAGAGTGGGGCGAGAGAGAGAGAGAGAGTGGGCGAGAGAGAGAGAGAGAGAGTGAGCGAGAGGGAGAGTGGGCGAGAGAGAGAGAGTGAGCGAGAGAGAGAGTGGGCGAGAGAGAGAGAGAGTGAGCGAGAGAGAGAGTGAGCGAGAGAAGAGAGTGGGCGAGAGAGAGAGTGGGCGAGAGAGAGAGAGTGGGCGAGAGAGAGAGAGAGAGTGAGTGCGTGACGGAGAGAGGAGTGGGCGGGTTAGAGTGTGCGGAAGAGAGAGATTGGGCAAGACAGACTGAGTGGGTGAGAGAGAGAGTGGGCGAGAGAGAGTGGGCAATAGAGAGAGTGGGCAATAGAGAGAGTGGGCGAGAGAGAGTGGGCAAGAGAGAGAGTGGGCAAGAGAGAGAGTGGGCAATAGAGAGAGTGGGCAATAGAGAGAGTGGGCGAGAGAGAGTGGGCAAGAGAGAGAGTGGGCAAGAGAGAGAGTGGGCAATAGAGAGAGTGGGCAATAGAGAGAGTGGGCGAGAGAGAGTGGGCGAGAGAGAGTGGGCAAGAGAAAGAGTGGGCAATAGAGAGAGTGGGGGAGAGAGAGCGGGCGAGGGAGAGGACTGAGCGAGAGAGAGAGTGGGCGAGAGAGAGTGGGCGAGAGAGAGAGAGTGGGCGAGAGAGAGAGTGGGCGAGAGAGAGTGGGCGAGAGTGAAAGAGGGGGCGAGAGAGAGTGGGCGAGAGTGAGAGTGGGTGAGAGAGAGAGTGGGCGAGGGAGAGAGTGGGTGAGAGAGAGAGTGGGCGAGAGAGAGAGTGGGTGAGAGAGAGAGGTGGGCGAGAGAGAGTGGGCGAGAGTGAAACAGGGGGCGAGAGAGAGTGGGCGAGAGAGAGTGGGCGAGAGTGAGAGTGGGTGAGAGAGAGAGTGGGCGAGAGAGAGAGTGGGCGAGAGAGTGAGTGGGCGAGAGAGAGAGTGGGCGAGAGAGAGAGAGAGTGGGCGAGAGAGAGAGTGGGTGAGAGAGAGAGAGGTGGGCGAGAGAGAGAGTGGGCGAGAGAGAGAGTGGGCGAGAGTGAGAGAGTGGCCGAGAGAGAGAGTGGGCGAGAGAGAGAGTGGGCGAGAGAGAGAGTGGGCGAGAGAGAGAGAGAGTGGGCGAAAGAGAGAGAGAGAGTGGGCGAGAGAGAGAGTGGGCGAGGAGAGAGAGAGAGAGAGTGGGCGAGAGAGAGAGTGGGTGTGAGAGAGAGAGAGAGTGGGCGAGAGAGAGAGTGGGCGAGAGAGAGAGTGGGTGCGAGAGAGAGTGGGTGAGAGAGAGAGTGGGCGAGAGAGAGAGTGGGCGAGAGAGAGAGTGGGCGAGAGAGAGAGTGGGCGAGAGAGAGAGAGAGAGTGGGCGAGAGAGAGAGTGGGGCGAGAGAGAGAGAGAGAGTGGGCGAGAGAGAGAGTGGGTGTGAGAGAGTGGGTGAGAGAGAGAGTGGGCGAGAGAGAGAGTGGGTGTGAGAGAGTGGGCGAGAGAGAGAGAGAGAGTGGGCGAGAGAGAGAGAGAGAGTGGGCGAGAGAGAGAGTGGGCGAGAGAGAGAGAGAGAGTGGGCGAGAGAGAGAGTGGGTGACAGAGAAAGTGGGCGAGAGAGAGAGTGGGTGAGAGAGAGAGTGGGCGAGAGAGAGAGTGGGCGAGAGAGAGAGAGAGTGGGCGAGAGAGAGAGTGTGTGAGAGAGAGAGAGAGTGGGTGAGAGAGAGAGTGGGCGAGAGAGAGAGAGAGAGTGGGCGAGAGAGAGAGTGGGTGAGAGAGAGAGTGGGCGAGAGAGAGAGTGGGTGAGAGAGAGAGTGGGTGAGAGAGAGAGAGTGGGCGAGAGAGAGAGTGGGTGAGAGAGAGAGAGAGAGTGGGCGAGAGAGAGAGAGAGAGTGAGCGAGAGGGAGAGTGGGCGAGAGAGAGAGAGTGAGCGAGAGAGAGAGTGGGCGAGAGAGAGAGAGTGAGCGAGAGAGAGAGTGAGCGAGAGAGAGAGTGGGCGAGAGAGAGAGTGGGCGAGAGAGAGAGAGAGAGTGAGTGCGTGACGGAGAGAGAGTGGGCGGGTTAGAGTGTGCGGAAGAGAGAGATTGGGCAAGACAGACTGAGTGGGTGAGAGAGAGAGTGGGCGAGAGAGAGTGGGCAATAGAGAGAGTGGGCAATAGAGAGAGTGGGCGAGAGAGAGTGGGCAAGAGAGCGAGTGGGCAAGAGAGAGAGTGGGCAATAGAGAGAGTGGGCAATAGAGAGAGTGGGCGAGAGAGAGTGGGCGAGAGAGAGTGGGCAAGAGAAAGAGTGGGCAATAGAGAGAGTGGGGGAGAGAGAGCGGGCGAGGGAGAGACTGAGCGAGAGAGAGAGTGGGCGAGAGAGAGAGAGTTGGCGAGAGAGAGAGAGTGGGCGAGAGAGAGAGTGGGCGAGAGAGAGTGGGCGAGAGTGAAAGAGGGGGCGAGAGGAGTGGGCGAGAGTGAGAGTGGGTGAGAGAGAGAGTGGGCGAGGGAGAGAGTGGGTGAGAGAGAGAGTGGGCGAGAGAGAGAGTGGGGTGAGAGAGAGAGTGGGCGAGAGAGAGTGGACGAGAGTGAAAGAGGGGGCGAGAGAGAGTGGGCGAGAGAGAGTGGGCGAGAGTGAGAGTGGGTGAGAGAGAGAGTGGGCGAGAGAGAGAGAGAGAGAGTGGGCGAGAGAGAGAGGGTGTGAGAGAGAGAGAGAGTGGGCGAGAGAGAGAGTGGGCGAGAGAGAGAGTGGGTGCGAGAGAGAGTGGGTGAGAGAGAGAGAGGGCGAGAGAGAGAGTGGGCGAGAGAGAGAGTGGGCGAGAGAGAGAGTGGGCGAGAGAGAGAGAGAGAGAGTGGGCGAGAGAGAGAGTGGGCGAGAGAGAGTGGGCGAGAGAGAGAGTGGGCGAGAGAGAGAGTGGGCGAGAGAGGAGAGAGAGAGTGGGCGAGAGAGAGAGTGGGCGAGAGAGAGAGAGAGAGTGGGCGAGAGAGAGAGTGGGTGTGAGAGAGTGGGTGAGAGAGAGAGTGGGCGAGAGAGAGAGTGGGTGTGAGAGAGTGGGCGAGAGAGAGAGAGAGAGTGGGCGAGAGAGAGAGAGAGAGTGGGCGAGAGAGAGAGTGGGCGAGAGAGAGAGAGAGAGTGGGCGAGAGAGAGAGTGGGTGAGAGAGAGAGAGAGAGAGTGGGCGAGAGAGAGAGTGGGTGAGAGAGAAAGTGGGCGAGAGAGAGAGAGTGGGTGAGAGAGAGAGTGTGCGAGAGAGAGAGTGGGCGAGAGAGAGAGAGAGTGGGCGAGAGAGAGAGTGGGTGAGAGAGAGAGAGAGTGGGTGAGAGAGAGAGTGGGCGAGAGAGAGAGAGAGAGTGGGCGAGAGAGAGAGTGGGTGAGAGAGAGAGTGGGCGAGAGAGAGAGTGTGTGAGAGAGAGATTGGGTGAGAGAGAGAGAGTGGGCGAGAGAGAGAGTGGGTGAGAGAGAGAGAGAGAGTGGGCGAGAGAGAGAGAGAGAGAGTGAGCGAGAGGGAGAGTGGGCGAGAGAGAGAGAGTGAGCGAGAGAGAGAGTGGGCGAGAGAGAGAGAGTGAGCGAGAGAGAGAGTGAGCGAGAGAGAGAGTGGGCGAGAGAGAGAGTGGGCGAGAGAGAGAGAGAGAGTGAGTGCGTGACGGAGAGAGAGTGGGCGGGTTAGAGTGTGCGGAAGAGAGAGATTGGGCAAGACAGACTGAGTGGGTGAGAGAGAGAGTGGGCGAGAGAGAGTGGGCAATAGAGAGAGTGGGCAATAGAGAGAGTGGGCGAGAGAGAGTGGGCAAGAGAGCGAGTGGGCAAGAGAGAGAGTGGGCAATAGAGAGAGTGGGCAATAGAGAGAGTGGGCGAGAGAGAGTGGGCGAGAGAGAGTGGGCAAGAGAAAGAGTGGGCAATAGAGAGAGTGGGGGAGAGAGAGCGGGCGAGGGAGAGACTGAGCGAGGAGAGAGAGTGGGCGAGAGAGAGAGAGTGGGCGAGAGAGAGAGAGTGGGCGAGAGAGAGAGTGGGCGAGAGAGAGTGGGCGAGAGGTGAAAGAGGGGGCGAGAGGAGAGTGGGCGAGAGTGAGAGTGGGTGAGAGAGAGAGTGGGCGAGAGAGAGAGTGGGTGAGAGAGTGAGTGGGCGAGAGAGAGAGTGGGCGAGAGAGAGAGAGAGTGGGCGAGAGAGAGAGTGGGGTGAGAGAGAGAGAGTGGGCGAGAGAGAGAGTGGGCGAGAGAGAGAGTGGGCGAGAGTGAGAGAGTGGCGAGAGAGAGAGTGGGCGAGAGAGAGAGTGGGCGAGAGAGAGAGTGGGCGAGAGAGAGGAGAGAGTGGGCGAAAGAGAGAGAGAGAGTGGGCGAGAGAGAGAGTGGGCGAGAGAGAGAGAGAGAGAGTGGGCGAGAGAGAGAGTGGGTGTGAGAGAGAGAGAGAGTGGGCGAGAGAGAGAGTGGGCGAGAGAGAGAGTGTGTGCGAGAGAGAGTGGGTGAGAGAGAGAGTGGGCGAGAGAGAGAGTGGGCAAGAGAGAGAGTGGGCGAGAGAGAGAGTGGGCGAGAGAGAGAGAGAGAGTGGGCGAGAGAGAGAGTGGGCGAGAGAGAGAGTGGGCGAGAGAGAGAGTGGGCGAGAGAGAGAGTGGGCGAGAGAGAGAGCGAGAGTGGGCGAGAGAGAGAGTGGGCGAGAGAGAGAGAGAGAGTGGGCGAGAGAGAGAGTGGGTGTGAGAGAGTGGGTGAGAGAGAGAGTGGGCGAGAGAGAGAGTGGGTGTGAGAGAGTGGGCGAGAGAGAGAGAGAGAGTGGGCGAGAGAGAGAGAGAGAGTGGGCGAGAGAGAGAGTGGGCGAGAGAGAGAGAGAGAGTGGGCGAGAGAGAGAGTGGGTGAGAGAGAAAGTGGGCGAGAGAGAGAGTGGGGTGAGAGAGAGAGTGGGCGAGAGAGAGAGTGGGCGAGAGAGAGAGAGAGTGGGCGAGAGAGAGAGTGGGTGAGAGAGAGAGAGAGTGGGTGAGAGAGAGAGAGTGGGCGAGAGAGAGAGAGAGAGTGGGCGAGAGAGAGAGTGGGTGAGAGAGAGAGTGGGCGAGAGAGAGAGTGGGTGAGAGAGAGAGTGGGTGAGAGAGAGAGAGTGGGCGAGAGAGAGAGTGGGTGAGAGAGAGAGAGAGAGTGGGCGAGAGAGAGAGAGAGAGAGAGTGAGCGAGAGGGAGAGTGGGCGAGAGAGAGAGAGTGAGCGAGAGAGGAGAGTGGGCGAGAGAGAGAGAGTGAGGCGAGAGAGAGAGTGAGCGAGAGAGAGAGTGGGCGAGAGAGAGAGTGGGCGAGAGAGAGAGAGAGAGTGAGTGCGTGACGGAGAGAGAGTGGGCGGGGTTAGAGTGTGCGGAAGAGAGAGATTGGGCAAGACAGACTGAGTGGGTGAGAGAGAGAGTGGGCGAGAGAGAGTGGGCAATAGAGAGAGTGGGCAATAGAGAGAGTGGGCGAGAGAGAGTGGGCAAGGAGAGCGAGTGGGCAAGAGAGAGAGTGGGCAATAGAGAGAGTGGGCAATAGAGAGAGTGGGCGAGAGAGAGTGGGCGAGAGAGAGTGGGCAAGAGAAAGAGTGGGCAATAGAGAGAGTGGGGAGAGAGAGCGGGCGAGGGAGAGACTGAGCGAGAGAGAGAGTGGGCGAGAGAGAGAGAGTTGGCGAGAGAGAGAGAGTGGGCGAGAGAGAGAGTGGGCGAGAGAGAGTGGGCGAGAGTGAAAGAGGGGGCGAGAGAGAGTGGGCGAGAGTGAGAGTGGGTGAGAGAGAGAGTGGGCGAGGGAGAGAGTGGGTGAGAGAGAGAGTGGGCGAGAGAGAGAGTGGGTGAGAGAGAGAGTGGGCGAGAGAGAGTGGACGAGAGTGAAAGAGGGGGCGAGAGAGAGTGGGCGAGAGAGAGTGGGCGAGAGTGAGAGTGGGTGAGAGAGAGAGTGGGCGAGAGAGAGAGAGAGAGAGTGGGCGAGAGAGAGAGTGGGTGTGAGAGAGAGAGAGAGTGGGCGAGAGAGAGAGTGGGCGAGAGAGAGAGTGGGTGCGAGAGAGAGTGGGTGAGAGAGAGAGTGGGCGAGAGAGAGAGTGGGCGAGAGAGAGAGTGGGCGAGAGAGAGAGTGGGCGAGAGAGAGAGAGAGAGTGGGTGAGAGAGAGAGTGGGCGAGAGAGAGAGTGGGCCAGAGAGAGAGTGGGCGAGAGAGAGAGTGGGCGAGAGAGAGAGAGAGAGTGGGCGAGAGAGAGAGTGGGCGAGAGAGAGAGAGAGTGGGCGAGAGAGAGAGTGGGTGTGAGAGAGTGGGTGAGAGAGAGAGTGGGCGAGAGAGAGAGTGGGTGTGAGAGAGTGGGCGAGAGAGAGAGAGAGAGTGGGCGAGAGAGAGAGAGAGAGTGGGCGAGAGAGAGAGTGGGCGAGAGAGAGAGAGAGAGTGGGCGAGAGAGAGAGTGGGTGAGAGAGAGAGAGAGAGTGGGCGAGAGAGAGAGTGGGTGAGAGAGAAAGTGGGCGAGAGAGAGAGTGGGTGAGAGAGAGAGTGGGCGAGAGAGAGAGTGGGCGAGAGAGAGAGAGAGTGGGCGAGAGAGAGAGTGGGTGAGAGAGAGAGAGAGTGGGTGAGAGAGAGAGTGGGCGAGAGAGAGAGAGAGAGTGGGCGAGAGAGAGAGTGGGTGAGAGAGAGAGTGGGCGAGAGAGAGAGTGGGTGAGAGAGAGAGTGGGTGAGAGAGAGAGAGTGGGCGAGGAGAGAGAGTGGGTGAGAGAGAGAGAGAGAGTGGGCGAGAGAGAGAGAGAGTGAGCGAGAGGGAGAGTGGGCGAGAGAGAGAGAGTGAGCGAGAGAGAGAGTGGGCGAGAGAGAGAGAGTGAGCGAGAGAGAGAGTGAGCGAGAGAGAGAGTGGGGCGAGAGAGAGAGTGGGCGAGAGAGAGAGAGAGAGTGAGTGCGTGACGGAGAGAGAGTGGGCGGGTTAGAGTGTGCGGAAGAGAGAGATTGGGCAAGACAGACTGAGTGGGTGAGAGAGACAGTGGGCGAGAGAGAGTGGGCAATAGAGAGAGTGGGCAATAGAGAGAGTGGGCGAGAGAGAGTGGGCAAGAGAGCGAGTGGGCGAGAGAGAGTGGGCGAGAGAGAGTGGGCAAGAGAAAGAGTGGGCAATAGAGAGAGTGGGGGAGAGAGAGCGGGCGAGGGAGAGACTGAGCGAGAGAGAGAGTGGGCGAGAGAGAGAGAGTGGGCGAGAGAGAGAGAGTGGGCGAGAGAGAGAGTGGGCGAGAGAGAGTGGGCGAGAGTGAAAGAGGGGGCGAGAGAGAGTGGGCGAGAGTGAGAGTGGGTGAGAGAGAGAGTGGGCGAGGGAGAGAGTGGGTGAGAGAGAGAGTGGGCGAGTGAGAGAGAGTGAGCGAGAGAGAGAGTGGGCGAGAGAGAGAGAGTGAGCGAGAGAGAGAGTGAGCGAGAGAGAGAGTGGGCGAGTGCGAGAGTGGGCGAGAGAGAGAGAGAGAGTGAGTGCGTGACGGAGAGAGAGTGGGCGGGTTAGAGTGTGCGGAATAGAGAGATTGGGCAAGACAGACTGAGTGGGTGAGAGAGAGAGTGGGCGAGAGAGAGTGGGCAATAGAGAGAGTGGGCAATAGAGAGAGTGGGCGAGAGAGAGTGGGCAAGAGAGAGAGTGGGCAAGAGAGAGAGTGGGCAATAGAGAGAGTGGGCAATAGAGAGAGTGGGCGAGAGAGAGTGGGCGAGAGAGAGTGGGCAAGAGAAAGAGTGGGCAATAGAGAGAGTGGGGGAGAGAGAGCGGGCGAGGGAGAGACTGAGCGAGAGAGAGAGTGGGCGAGAGAGAGAGAGTGGGCGAGAGAGAGAGAGTGGGCGAGAGAGAGAGTGGGCGAGAGAGAGTGGGCGAGAGTGAAAGAGGGGGCGAGAGAGAGTGGGCGAGAGTGAGAGTGGGTGAGAGAGAGAGTGGGCGAGGGAGAGAGTGGGTGAGAGAGAGAGTGGGCGAGAGAGAGAGTGGGTGAGAGAGAGAGTGGGCGAGAGAGAGAGTGGGCGAGAGTGAAAGAGGGGGCGAGAGAGAGTGGGCGAGAGAGAGTGGGCGAGAGTGAGAGTGGGTGAGAGAGAGAGTGGGCGAGAGAGAGAGTGGGTGAGAGAGAGAGTGGGCGAGAGAGAGAGTGGGCGAGAGAGAGAGTGGGCGAGAGAGAGAGTGGGCGAGAGAGAGAGAGAGAGTGGGCGAGAGAGAGAGTGGGCGAGAGAGAGAGAGAGAGTGGGCGAGAGAGAGAGTGGGTGAGAGAGAGAGTGGGCGAGAGAGAGAGAGAGAGTGGGCGAGAGAGAGAGTGGGCGAGAGAGAGAGAGAGAGTGGGCGAGAGAGAGAGTGGGCGAGAGAGAGAGTGTGTGAGAGAGAGAGAGTGGGCGAGAGAGAGAGTGGGCGAGAGAGAGAGTGGGCGAGAGTGAGAGAGTGGCCGAGAGAGAGAGTGGGCGAGAGAGAGAGTGGGCGAGAGAGAGAGTGGGCGAAAGAGAGAGAGAGAGTGGGCGAGAGAGAGAGAGAGAGTGGGCGAGAGAGAGACTGGGCGAGAGAGAGACAGAGAGAGTGGGCGAGAGAGAGAGTGGGTGTGAGAGAGAGAGAGTGGGCGAGAGAGAGAGTGGGCGAGAGAGAGAGTGGGCGAGAGAGAGAGTGGGCGAGAGAGAGAGTGGGTGCGAGAGAGAGTGGGTGCGAGAGAGAGTGGGCGAGAGAGAGAGTGGGTGAGAGAGAGAGTGGGCGAGAGAGAGAGTGGGTGAGAGAGAGAGTGGGCGAGAGAGAGAGAGAGTGGTCGAGAGAGAGAGTGGGTGAGAGAGAGAGTGGGCGAGAGAGAGAGTGGGCGAGAGAGAGAGTGGGCGAGAGAGAGAGAGAGAGTGGGCGAGAGAGAGAGTGTGTGAGAGAGAGAGAGTGGGCGAGAGAGAGAGTGGGCGAGAGAGAGAGTGGGCGAGAGTGAGAGAGTGGCCGAGAGAGAGAGTGGGCGAGAGAGAGAGTGGGCGAGAGAGAGAGTGGGCGAGAGAGAGAGAGAGAGTGGGCGAGAGAGAGAGAGAGAGTGGGCGAGAGAGAGACTGGGCGAGAGAGAGACAGAGAGAGTGGGCGAGAGAGAGAGTGGGTGTGAGAGAGAGAGAGTGGGCGAGAGAGAGAGTGGGTGAGAGAGAGAGTGGGCGAGAGAGAGAGTGGGCGAGAGAGAGAGTGGGTGCGAGAGAGAGTGGGTGCGAGAGAGAGTGGGCGAGAGAGAGAGTGGGTGAGAGAGAGAGTGGGCGAGAGAGAGAGTGGGTGAGAGAGAGAGTGGGCGAGAGAGAGAGAGAGTGGTCGAGAGAGAGAGTGGGTGAGAGAGAGAGTGGGCGAGAGAGAGAGAGAGAGTGGGCGAGAGAGAGAGTGGGTGTGAGAGAGTGGGCGAGAGAGAGAGAGAGAGTGGGCGAGAGAGAGAGTGGGTGAGAGAGACAGTGGGCGAGAGAGAGAGAGAGAGAGTGGGCGAGAGAGAGAGTGGGCGAGGGAGAGAGTGGGCGAGAGAGAGAGTGGGCGAGAGAGAGAGTGGGCGAGAGATTGGGCGAGAGAGAGAGTGGGTGAGAGAGAGAGTGGGCGAGAGAGAGAGTGGGTGAGAGAGAGAGTGGGCGAGAGAGAGAGTGGGCGAGAGAAAGAGTGGGCGAGAGAGTGGGCGAGAGAGAGAGTGGGTGAGAGAGAGAGTGGGCGAGAGAGAGAGTGGGCGAGAGAGAGAGAGAGAGTGGGCGAGAGAGAGAGTGGGTGAGAGAGAGAGTGGGCGAGAGAGAGAGAGAGAGTGGGCGAGAGAGAGAGTGGGTGAGAGAGAGAGTGGGCGTGAGAGAGAGTGGGCGAGAGAGAGAGTGGGCGAGAGGGAGAGTGGGCGAGAGAGAGAGTGGGCGAGAGAGAGAGTGGGTGAGAGAGAGAGAGAGAGTGGGCGAGAGAGAGAGTGGGCGTGAGAGAGAGTGGGTGAGAGAGAGAGAGAGTGGGCGAGAGAGAGAGTGGGTGAGAGAGAGAGAGAGTGGGCGAGAGAGAGAGTGGGTGAGAGAGAGAGTGGGTGAGAGAGAGAGTGAGCGAGGGAGAGTGGGCGAGAGAGAGAGTGGGCGAAAGAGAGAGAGAGAGTGGGTGAGAGAGAGAGTGGGTGAGAGAGAGAGTGAGCGAGAGAGAGAGTGGGCGAGAGAGAGAGTGGGTGAGAGAGAGAGTGGGCGAGAGAGAGAGTGGGCGAGAGAGAGAGTGGGCGAGAGAGAGAGAGTGGGCGAGATAGAGAGTGAGCGAGAGAGAGAGTGGGCGAGAGAGAGAGTGAGCGAGAGGGAGAGTGGGCGAGAGAGAGAGAGTGAGCGAGAGAGAGAGTGGGCGAGAGAGAGAGAGTGAGCGAGAGAGAGAGTGAGCGAGAGAGAGAGTGGGCGAGAGAGAGAGTGGGCGAGAGAGAGAGAGTGGGCGAGAGAGAGAGAGAGAGTGAGTGCGTGACGGAGAGAGAGTGGGCGGGTTAGAGTGTGCGGAAGAGAGAGATTGGGCAAGACAGACTGAGTGGGTGAGAGAGAGAGTGGGCGAGAGAGAGTGGGCAATAGAGAGAGTGGGCAATAGAGAGAGTGGGCGAGAGAGAGTGGGCAAGAGAGAGAGTGGGCAAGAGAGAGAGTGGGCAATAGAGAGAGTGGGCAATAGAGAGAGTGGGCGAGAGAGAGTGGGCAATAGAGAGAGTGGGGGAGAGAGAGAGAGTGGGCGAGAGAGAGAGAGAGAGTGAGTGCGTGACGGAGAGAGAGTGGGCGGGTTAGAGTGTGCGGAAGAGAGAGATTGGGCAAGACAGACTGAGTGGGTGAGAGAGAGAGTGGGCGAGAGAGAGTGGGCAATAGAGAGAGTGGGCAAGAGAGAGAGTGGGCGAGAGAGAGTGGGCAAGAGAGAGAGTGGGCAATAGAGAGAGTGGGCAATAGAGAGAGTGGGCGAGAGAGAGTGGGCAAGAGAGAGAGTGGGCAATCGAGAGAGTGGGGGAGATAGAGAGAGTGGTCAATAGAGAGAGTGGGGGAGAGAGAGCGGGCGAGGGAGAGACTGAGCGAGAGAGAGAGTGGGCGAGAGAGAGAGAGTGGGCGAGAGAGAGAGAGTGGGCGAGAGAGAGAGTGGGCGAGAGAGAGTGGGCGAGAGTGAAAGAGGGGGCGAGAGAGAGTGGGCGAGAGAGAGAGTGGGCGAGGGAGAGAGTGGGTGAGAGAGAGAGTGGGCGAGAGAGAGAGTGGGTGAGAGAGAGAGTGGGCGAGAGAGAGTGGGCGAGAGTGAAAGAGGGGGCGAGAGAGAGTGGGCGAGAGAGAGTGGGCGAGAGTGAGAGTGGGTGAGAGAGAGAGTGGGCGAGAGAGAGAGTGGGTGAGAGAGAGAGTGGGCGAGAGAGAGAGTGGGCGAGAGAGAGAGTGGGCGAGAGAGAGAGAGAGAGTGGGCGAGAGAGAGAGTGGGCGAGAGAGAGAGAGAGTGGGCGAGAGAGAGAGTTGGTGAGAGAGAGAGTGGGTGAGAGAGAGAGTGGGCGAGAGAGAGAGTGGGTGAGAGAGAGAGTGGGCGAGAGAGAGAGTGGGCGAGAGAGAGAGTGGGCGAGAGAGAGAGTGGGCGAGAGAGAGAAAGAGAGAGTGGGCGAGAGAGAGAGTGGGTGAGAGAGAGAGAGTGGGCGAGAGAGAGAGTGGGCGAGAGAGAGAGTGGGCGAGAGTGAAGGAGTGGCCGAGAGAGAGAGTGGGCGAGAGAGAGAGTGGGCGAGAGAGAGAGTGGGCGAGAGAGAGAGAGAGAGTGGGCGAGAGAGAGAGAGAGAGTGGGCGAGAGAGAGAGTGGGCGAGAGAGAGAGAGAGAGAGAGTGGGCGAGAGAGAGAGTGGGTGTGAGAGAGAGAGAGAGTGGGCGAGAGAGAGAGTGGGTGAGAGAGAGTGTGGGTGAGAGAGAGAGTGGGCGAGAGAGAGAGTGGGTGCGAGAGAGAGTGGGTGAGAGAGAGAGTGGGCGAGAGAGAGAGTGGGCGAGAGAGAGAGTGGGCGAGAGAGAGAGTGGGCGAGAGAGAGAGAGAGAGTGGGCGAGAGAGAGAGTGGGCGAGAGAGAGAGTGGGCGAGAGAGAGAGTGGGCGAGAGAGAGAGTGGGCGAGAGAGAGAGAGAGAGAGTGGGCGAGAGAGAGAGTGGGCGAGAGAGAGAGAGAGAGTGGGCGAGAGAGAGAGTGGGTGTGAGAGAGTTGGTGAGAGAGAGAGTGGGCGAGAGAGAGAGTGGGTGTGAGAGAGTGGGCGAGAGAGAGAGAGAGAGTGGGCGAGAGAGAGAGTGGGCGAGAGAGAGAGAGAGAGTGGGCGAGAGAGAGAGTGGGTGAGAGAGAGAGAGAGAGTGGGCGAGAGAGAGAGTGGGTGAGAGAGAGAGTGGGCGAGAGAGAGAGTGGGTGAGAGAGAGAGTGGGCGAGAGAGAGAGTGGGTGAGAGAGAGAGTGGGCGAGAGAGAGAGTGGGCGAGAGAGAGAGAGAGTGGGCGAGAGAGAGAGTGGGCGAGAGAGAGAGAGAGAGAGTGGGTGAGAGAGAGAGTGGGCGAGAGAGAGAGAGAGAGTGGGCGAGAGAGAGAGTGGGTGAGAGAGAGAGTGGGCGAGAGAGAGAGTGGGTGAGAGAGAGAGTGGGTGAGAGAGAGAGAGTGGGCGAGAGAGAGAGTGGGCGAGAGAGAGAGAGAGAGTGGGCGAGAGAGAGAGAGAGTGAGCGAGAGGGAGAGTGGGCGAGAGAGAGAGAGTGAGCGAGAGAGAGAGTGGGCGAGAGAGAGAGAGTGAGCGAGAGAGAGAGTGAGCGAGAGAGAGAGTGGGCGAGAGAGAGAGTGGGCGAGAGAGAGAGAGTGGGCGAGAGAGAGAGAGAGAGTGAGTGCTTGACGGAGAGAGAGTGGGCGGGTTAGAGTGTGCGGAAGAGAGAGATTGGGCAAGACAGACTGAGTGGGTGAGAGAGAGAGTGGGCGAGAGAGAGTGGGCAATAGAGAGAGTGGGCAATAGAGAGAGTGGGCGAGAGAGAGTGGGCAAGAGAGAGAGTGGGCAAGAGAGAGAGTGGGCAATAGAGAGAGTGGGCAATAGAGAGAGTGGGCGAGAGAGAGTGGGCAAGAGAGAGAGTGGGGGAGAGAGAGAGAGTGGGCGAGAGAGAGAGTGGGTGAGAGAGAGAGTGGGCGAGAGAGAGAGTGGGGGAGAGAGAGAGTGGGTGCGAGAGAGAGTGGGTGAGAGAGAGAGTGGGCGAGAGAGAGAGTGGGTGAGAGAGAGAGTGGGCGAGAGAGAGAGTGGGCGAGAGAGAGAGTGGGTGCGAGAGAGAGTGGGTGCGAGAGAGAGTGGGTGAGAGAGAGAGTGGGCGAGAGAGAGAGTGGGCGAGAGAGAGAGTGGGGGAGAGAGAGAGTGGGTGCGAGAGAGAGTGGGCGAGAGAGAGAGTGGGCGAGAGAGAGAGAGAGAGTGGACGAGAGAGAGAGTGGGTGAGAGAGAGAGTGGGCGAGAGAGAGAGAGTGGGCGAGAGAGAGAGAGAGAGTGAGTGCGTGACGGAGAGAGAGTGGGCGGGTTAGAGTGTGCGGAAGAGAGAGATTGGGCAAGACAGACTGAGTGGGTGAGAGAGAGTGGGCGAGAGAGAGTGGGCAATAGAGAGAGTGGGCAATAGAGAGAGTGGGCGAGAGAGAGTGGGCAAGAGAGAGAGTGGGCAAGAGAGAGAGTGGGCAATAGAGAGAGTGGGCGAGAGAGAGTGGGCAAGAGAGAGAGTGGGCAATAGAGAGAGTGGGGGGAGAGAGAGCGGGCGAGGAAGAGACTGAGCGAGAGAGAGAGTGGGCGAGAGAGAGAGAGTGGGCGAGAGAGAGAGAGTGGGCGAGAGAGATAGTGGGCGAGAGAGAGTGGGCGAGAGTGAAAGAGAGGGCGAGAGAGAGTGGGCGAGAGTGAGAGTGGGTGAGAGAGAGAGTGGGCGAGGGAGGGAGTGGGTGAGAGAGAGAGTGGGCGAGAGAGAGAGTGGGTGAGAGAGAGAGTGGGCGAGAGAGAGTGGGCGAGAGTGAAAGAGGGGGCGAGAGAGAGTGGGCGAGAGAGAGTGGGCGAGAGTGAGAGTGGGTGAGAGAGAGAGTGGGGCGAGAGAGAGAGTGGGTGAGAGAGAGAGTGGGCGAGAGAGAGAGTGGGCGAGAGAGAGAGTGGGCGAGAGAGAGAGTGGGCGAGAGAGAGAGAGAGAGTGGGCGAGAGAGAGAGTGGGCGAGAGAGAGAGAGAGAGAGAGAGGGCGAGAGAGGAGTGGGTGAGAGAGAGAGTGGGCGAGAGAGAGAGTGGGCGAGAGAGAGAGTGGGCGAGAGAGAGAGAGAGAGTGGGCGAGAGAGAGAGTGGGCGAGAGAGAGAGAGTGGGCGAGAGAGAGAGTGGGCGAGAGAGAGAGTGGGCGAGAGTGAGAGAGTGGCCGAGAGAGAGAGTGGGCGAGAGAGAGAGTGGGCGAGAGAGAGAGTGGGCGAGAGAGAGAGAGAGAGTGGGCGAGAGAGAGAGAGAGAGTGGGCGAGAGAGAGAGTGGGCGAGAGAGAGAGAGAGAGAGTGGGCGAGAGAGAGAGTGGGTGTGAGAGAGAGAGAGTGGGTGAGAGAGAGAGTGGGTGAGAGAGAGAGTGGGCGAGAGAGAGAGTGGGCGAGAGAGAGAGTGGGTGCGAGAGAGAGTGGGTGAGAGAGAGAGTGGGCGAGAGAGAGAGTGGGTGAGAGAGACAGTGGGCGAGAGAGAGAGTGGGTGAGAGAGAGAGTGGGCGAGAGAGAGAGAGAGTGGGCGAGAGAGAGAGTGGGTGAGAGAGAGAGTGGGCGAGAGAGAGAGAGAGAGTGGGCGAGAGAGAGAGTGGGTGTGAGAGAGTGGGCGAGAGAGAGAGAGAGAGTGGGCGAGAGAGAGAGTGGGTGAGAGAGAGTGTGGGCGAGAGAGAGAGAGAGAGAGTGGGCGAGAGAGAGAGTGGGCGAGAAAGAGAGTGGGCGAGAGAGAGAGTGGGCGAGAGAGAGAGTGGGCGAGAGAGAGAGTGGGCGAGAGAGTGGGCGAGAGAGAGAGTGGGTGAGAGAGAGAGTGAGTGGGCGAGAGAGAGAGTGGGTGAGAGAGAGAGTGGGCGAGAGAGAGAGTGGGCGAGAGAGAGAGTGGGCGAGAGAGTGGGCGAGAGAGAGAGTGGGTGAGAGAGAGAGTGGGCGAGAGAGAGAGTGGGCGAGAGAGAGAGTGGGCGAGAGAGAGAGAGAGAGTGGGCGAGAGAGAGAGAGAGAGTGGGTGAGAGAGAGAGTGGGCGAGAGAGAGAGAGAGAGTGGGCAAGAGAGAGAGTGGGTGAGAGAGAGAGTGGGCGTGAGAGAGAGTGGGCGAGAGAGAGAGTGGGCGAGAGGGAGAGTGGGCGAGAGAGAGAGTGGGCGAGAGAGAGAGTGGGTGAGAGAGAGAGAGAGAGTGGGCGAGAGATAGTGGGCGTGAGAGAGAGTGGGTGAGAGAGAGAGAGAGTGGTCGAGAGAGAGAGTGGGTGAGAGAGAGAGAGGGAGTGGGCGAGAGAGAGAGTGGGTGAGAGAGAGAGTGGGTGAGAGAGAGAGTGAGCGAGGGAGAGTGGGCGAGAGAGAGAGTGGGCGAGAGAGAGAGAGAGAGTGGGTGAGAGAGAGTGGGTGAGAGAGAGAGTGAGCGAGAGAGAGAGTGGGCGAGAGAGAGAGTGGGTGAGAGAGAGAGTGGGCGAGAGAGAGAGTGGGCGAGAGAGAGAGAGGGAGTGGGCGAGAGAGAGAGTGGGTGAGAGAGAGAGTGGGTGAGAGAGAGAGTGAGCGAGGGAGAGTGGGCGAGAGAGAGAGTGGGCGAGAGAGAGAGAGAGAGTGGGTGAGAGAGAGAGTGGGTGAGAGAGAGAGTGAGCGAGAGAGAGAGTGGGCGAGAGAGAGAGTGGGTGAGAGAGAGAGTGGGCGAGAGAGAGAGTGGGCGAGAGAGAGAGTGGGCGAGAGAGAGAGAGTGGGCGAGAGAGAGAGTGGGCGAGAGAGAGAGTGGGCGAGAGAGAGAGTGGGCGAGAGAGAGAGAGAGAGTGGGCGAGAGAGAGAGTGGGCGAGAGAGAGAGTGGGCGAGAGAGAGAGTGGGCGAGAGAGAGAGTGGGCGAGAGAGAGAGAGAGAGAGTGGGCGAGAGAGAGAGTGGGCGAGAGAGAGAGAGAGAGTGGGCGAGAGAGAGAGTGGGTGTGAGAGAGTTGGTGAGAGAGAGAGTGGGCGAGAGAGAGAGTGGGTGTGAGAGAGTGGGCGAGAGAGAGAGAGAGAGTGGGCGAGAGAGAGAGTGGGCGAGAGAGAGAGAGAGAGTGGGCGAGAGAGAGAGTGGGCGAGAGAGAGAGTGGGTGAGAGAGACAGAGTGGGCGAGAGAGAGAGTGGGCGAGAGAGAGAGTGGGCGAGAGTGAGAGAGTGGGCGAGAGAGAGAGTGGGTGAGAGAGAGAGTGGGCGAGAGAGAGAGTGGGTGAGAGAGAGAGTGGGCGAGAGAGAGAGTGGGTGAGAGAGAGAGTGGGCGAGAGAGAGAGTGGGCGAGAGAGAGAGAGAGTGGGCGAGAGAGAGAGTGGGCGAGAGAGAGAGAGAGAGAGTGGGTGAGAGAGAGAGTGGGCGAGAGAGAGAGAGAGAGTGGGCGAGAGAGAGAGTGGGTGAGAGAGAGAGTGGGCGAGAGAGAGAGTGGGTGAGAGAGAGAGTGGGTGAGAGAGAGAGAGTGGGCGAGAGAGAGAGTGGGCGAGAGA
The DNA here is from genome assembly GCF_047496795.1 of Chiloscyllium punctatum. NCBI lineage: Eukaryota > Metazoa > Chordata > Chondrichthyes > Orectolobiformes > Hemiscylliidae > Chiloscyllium > Chiloscyllium punctatum. The sequence goes on along the minus strand of NW_027311278.1, from coordinate 8,801 downwards.
GAGAGAGAGAGTGGGCGAGAGAGAGAGAGAGTGAGCGAGAGGGAGAGTGGGCGAGAGAGAGAGAGTGAGCGAGAGAGAGAGTGGGCGAGAGAGAGAGAGTGAGCGAGAGAGAGAGTGAGCGAGAGAGAGAGTGGGCGAGAGAGAGAGTGGGCGAGAGAGAGAGAGTGGGCGAGAGAGAGAGAGAGAGTGAGTGCTTGACGGAGAGAGAGTGGGCGGGTTAGAGTGTGCGGAAGAGAGAGATTGGGCAAGACAGACTGAGTGGGTGAGAGAGAGAGTGGGCGAGAGAGAGTGGGCAATAGAGAGAGTGGGCAATAGAGAGAGTGGGCGAGAGAGAGTGGGCAAGAGAGAGAGTGGGCAAGAGAGAGAGTGGGCAATAGAGAGAGTGGGCAATAGAGAGAGTGGGCGAGAGAGAGTGGGCAAGAGAGAGAGTGGGGGAGAGAGAGAGAGTGGGCGAGAGAGAGAGTGGGTGAGAGAGAGAGTGGGCGAGAGAGAGAGTGGGGGAGAGAGAGAGTGGGTGCGAGAGAGAGTGGGTGAGAGAGAGAGTGGGCGAGAGAGAGAGTGGGCGAGAGAGAGAGTGGGCGAGAGATTGAGAGAGAGTGGACGAGAGAGAGAGTGGGTGAGAGAGAGAGTGGGTGAGAGAGAGAGAGTGGGCGAGAGAGAGAGTGGGCGAGAGAGAGAGTGGGCGAGAGAGAGAGTGGGCGAGAGAGAGAGAGAGAGTGGACGAGAGAGAGAGTGGGTGAGAGAGAGAGTGGGCGAGAGAGAGAGAGTGGGCGAGAGAGAGAGAGAGAGTGAGTGCGTGACGGAGAGAGAGTGGGCGGGTTAGAGTGTGCGGAAGAGAGAGATTGGGCAAGACAGACTGAGTGGGTGAGAGAGAGAGGGGGCGAGAGAGAGTGGGCAATAGAGAGAGTGGGCAATAGAAGAGAGTGGGCGAGAGAGAGTGGGCAAGAGAGAGAGTGGGCAAGAGAGAGAGTGGGCAATAGAGAGAGTGGGCGAGAGAGAGTGGGCAAGAGAGAGAGTGGGCAATAGAGAGAGTGGGGGAGAGAGAGCGGGCGAGGAAGAGACTGAGCGAGGAGAGAGAGTGGGCGAGAGAGAGAGAGTGGGCGAGAGAGAGAGAGTGGGCGAAAGAGATAGTGGGCGAGAGAGAGTGGGCGAGAGTGAAAGAGGGGGCGAGAGAGAGTGGGCGAGAGTGAGAGTGGGTGAGAGAGAGAGTGGGCGAGGGAGAGAGTGGGTGAGAGAGAGAGTGGGCGAGAGAGAGAGTGGGTGAGAGAGAGAGTGGGCGAGAGAGAGTGGGCGAGAGTGAAAGAGGGGGCGAGAGAGAGTGGGCGAGAGAGAGTGGGCGAGAGTGAGAGTGGGTGAGAGAGAGAGTGGGCGAGAGAGAGAGTGGGTGAGAGAGAGAGTGGGCGAGAGAGAGAGTGGGCGAGAGAGAGAGTGGGCGAGAGAGAGAGTGGGCGAGAGATGGGCGAGAGAGAGAGAGAGAGAGTGGGCGAGAGAGAGAGTGGGCGAGAGAGAGAGAGAGAGAGTGGGCGAGAGAGAGAGTGGGTGAGAGAGAGAGTGGGCGAGAGAGAGAGTGGGTGAGAGAGAGAGTGGGCGAGAGAGAGAGTGGGCGAGAGAGAGAGTGGGCGAGAGAGAGAGTGGGCGAGAGAGAGAGAGAGAGTGGGGCGAGAGAGAGAGTGGGTGAGAGAGAGAGAGTGGGCGAGAGAGAGAGTGGGCGAGAGAGAGAGTGGGCGAGAGTGAGAGAGTGGCCGAGAGAGAGAGTGGGCGAGAGAGAGTGTGGGCGAGAGAGAGAGTGGGCGAGAGAGAGAGAGAGGAGTGGGCGAGAGAGAGAGAGAGAGTGGGCGAGAGAGAGAGTGGGCGAGAGAGAGAGAGAGAGAGTGGGCGAGAGAGAGAGTGGGTTGTGAGAGAGAGAGAGTGGGTGAGAGAGAGAGTGGGTGAGAGAGAGAGTGGGCGAGAGAGAGAGTGGGCGAGAGAGAGAGTGGGTGCGAGAGAGAGTGGGTGAGAGAGAGAGTGGGCGAGAGAGAGAGTGGGTGAGAGAGACAGTGGGCGAGAGAGAGAGTGGGTGAGAGAGAGAGTGGGCGAGAGAGAGACAGAGTGGGCGAGAGAGAGAGTGGGTGAGAGAGAGAGTGGGCGAGAGAGAGAGAGAGAGTGGGGCGAGAGAGAGAGTGGGTGTGAGAGAGTGGGCGAGAGAGAGAGAGAGAGTGGGCGAGAGAGAGAGTGGGTGAGAGAGAGTGTGGGCGAGAGAGAGAGAGAGAGAGTGGGCGAGAGAGAGAGTGGGCGAGAGAGAGAGTGGGCGAGAGAGAGAAGTGGGCGAGAGAGAGAGAGTGGGCGAGAGAGTGGGCGAGAGAGAGAGTGGGGTGAGAGAGAGAGTGAGTGGGCGAGAGAGAGAGTGGGTGAGAGAGAGAGTGGGCGAGAGAGAGAGTGGGCGAGAGAGAGAGTGGGCGAGAGAGTGGGCGAGAGAGAGAGTGGGTGAGAGAGAGAGTGGGCGAGAGAGAGAGTGGGCGAGAGAGAGAGTGGGCGAGAGAGAGAGAGAGAGTGGGTGAGAGAGAGAGTGGGCGAGAGAGAGAGAGAGAGTGGGCAAGAGAGAGAGTGGGTGAGAGAGAGAGTGGGCGTGAGAGAGAGTGGGCGAGAGAGAGAGTGGGCGAGAGGGAGAGTGGGCGAGAGAGAGAGTGGGCGAGAGAGAGAGTGGGTGAGAGAGAGAGAGAGAGTGGGCGAGAGAGAGAGTGGGCGTGAGAGAGAGTGGGTGAGAGAGAGAGAGTGGGCGAGAGAGAGAGTGGGTGAGAGAGAGAGAGGGAGTGGGCGAGAGAGAGAGTGGGTGAGAGAGAGAGTGGGTGAGAGAGAGAGTGAGCGAGGGAGAGTGGGCGAGAGAGAGAGTGGGGCGAGAGAGAGAGAGAGTGGGTGAGAGAGAGAGTGGGTGAGAGAGAGAGTGAGCGAGAGAGAGAGTGGGCGAGAGAGAGAGTGGGTGAGAGAGAGAGTGGGCGAGAGAGAGAGTGGGCGAGAGAGAGAGTGGGCGAGAGAGAGAGAGTGGGCGAGAGAGAGAGTGAGCGAGAGAGAGAGTGGGCGAGAGAGAGAGTGAGCGAGAGGGAGAGTGGGCGAGAGAGAGAGAGTGAGCGAGAGAGAGAGTGGGCGAGAGAGAGAGAGTGGGCGAGAGAGAGAGAGAGAGTGAGTGCATGACGGAGAGAGAGTGGGCGGGTTAGAGTGTGCGGAAGAGAGAGATTGGGCAAGACAGACTGAGTGGGTGAGAGAGAGAGTGGGCGAGAGAGAGTGGGCAATAGAGAGAGTGGGCAATAGAGAGAGTGGGCGAGAGAGAGTGGGCAAGAGAGAGAGTGGGCAAGAGAGAGAGTGGGCAATAGAGAGAGTGGGCAATAGAGAGAGTGGGCGAGAGAGAGTGGGCAATAGAGAGAGTGGGGGAGAGAGAGAGAGTGGGCGAGAGAGAGAGAGAAAGTGAGTGCGTGACGGAGAGAGAGTGGGCGGGTTAGAGTGTGCGGAAGAGAGAGATTGGGCAAGACAGACTGAGTGGGTGAGAGAGAGAGTGGGCGAGAGAGAGTGGGCAATAGAGAGAGTGGGCAATAGAGAGAGTGGGCGAGAGAGAGTGGGCAAGAGAGAGAGTGGGCAATAGAGAGAGTGGGCAATAGAGAGAGTGGGCGAGAGAGAGTGGGCAAGAGAGAGAGTGGGCAATAGAGAGAGTGGGGGAGAGAGAGAGTGGGCAATAGAGAGAGTGGGGGAGAGAGAGCGGGCGAGGGAGAGACTGAGCGAGAGAGAGAGTGGGCGAGAGAGAGAGAGTGGGCGAGAGAGAGAGAGTGGGCGAGAGAGAGAGTGGGCGAGAGAGAGTGGGCGAGAGTGAAAGAGGGGGCGAGAGAGAGTGGGCGAGAGTGAGAGTGGGTGAGAGAGAGAGTGGGCGAGGGAGAGAGTGGGTGAGAGAGAGAGTGGGGCGAGAGAGAGAGTGGGTGAGAGAGAGAGTGGGCGAGAGAGAGTGGGCGAGAGTGAAAGAGGGGGCGAGAGAGAGTGGGCGAGAGAGAGTGGGCGAGAGTGAGAGTGGGTGAGAGAGAGAGTGGGCGAGAGAGAGAGTGGGTGAGAGAGAGAGTGGGCCAGAGAGAGAGTGGGCGAGAGAGAGAGTGGGCGAGAGAGAGAGAGAGAGTGGGCGAGAGAGAGAGTGGGCGAGAGAGAGAGAGAGAGTGGGCGAGAGAGAGAGTGGGTGAGAGAGAGAGTGGGCGAGAGAGAGAGTGGGCGAGAGAGAGAGTGGGTGAGAGAGAGAGTGGGCGAGAGAGAGAGTGGGCGAGACAGAGAGTGGGCGAGAGAGAGAGAGTGGGCGAGAGAGAGAGAGAGAGTGGGCGAGAGAGAGAGTGGGTGAGAGAGACAGAGTGGGCGAGAGAGAGAGTGGGCGAGAGAGAGAGTGGGCGAGAGTGAGAGAGTGGCCGAGAGAGAGAGTGGGCGAGAGAGAGAGTGGGCGAGAGAGAGAGTGGGCGAGAGAGAGAGAGAGAGTGGGCGAGAGAGAGAGAGAGAGAGTGGGCGAGAGAGAGAGTGGGGCGAGAGAGAGAGAGAGAGAGTGGGCGAGAGAGAGAGTGGATGTGAGAGAGAGAGAGAGTGGGCGAGAGAGAGAGTGGGTGAGAGAGAGAGTGGGCGAGAGAGAGAGTGGGCGAGAGAGAGAGTGGGTGCGAGAGAGAGTGGGTGAGAGAGAGAGTGGGCGAGAGAGAGAGTGGGCGAGAGAGAGAGTGGGCGAGAGAGAGAGTGGGCGAGAGAGAGAGAGAGAGAGTGGGCGAGAGAGAGAGTGGGTGAGAGAGAGAGTGGGCGAGAGAGAGAGTGGGCGAGAGAGAGAGTGGGCGAGAGAGAGAGAGTGGGCGAGAGAGAGAGAGAGAGAGTGGGCGAGAGAGAGAGTGGGCGAGAGAGAGAGAGAGAGTGGGCGAGAGAGAGAGTGGGTGTGAGAGAGTGGGTGAGAGAGAGCGTGGGCGAGAGAGAGAGTGGGCGAGAGAGAGAGTGGGCGAGAGAGAGAGAGTGGGCGAGAGAGAGAGAGAGAGTGGGCGAGAGAGAGAGAGAGAGAGTGGGCGAGAGAGAGAGTGGGTGAGAGAGAGAGAGAGTGGGGCGAGAGAGAGAGTGGGTGAGAGAGAGAGTGGGCGAGAGAGAGAGTGGGTGAGAGAGAGTGGGCAATAGAGAGAGTGGGGGAGAGAGAGAGAGTGGGCGAGAGAGAGAGAGAAAGTGAGTGCGTGACGGAGAGAGAGTGGGCGGGTTAGAGTGTGCGGAAGAGAGAGATTGGGCAAGACAGACTGAGTGGGTGAGAGAGAGAGTGGGCGAGAGAGAGTGGGCAATAGAGAGAGTGGGCAATAGAGAGAGTGGGCGAGAGAGAGTGGGCAAGAGAGAGAGTGGGCAATAGAGAGAGTGGGCAATAGAGAGAGTGGGCGAGAGAGAGTGGGCAAGAGAGAGAGTGGGCAATAGAGAGAGTGGGGGAGAGAGAGAGTGGGCAATAGAGAGAGTGGGGGAGAGAGAGCGGGCGAGGGAGAGACTGAGCGAGAGAGAGAGTGGGCGAGAGAGAGAGAGTGGGCGAGAGAGAGAGAGTGGGCGAGAGAGAGAGTGGGCGAGAGAGAGTGGGCGAGAGTGAAAGAGGGGGCGAGAGAGAGTGGGCGAGAGTGAGAGTGGGTGAGAGAGAGAGTGGGCGAGGGAGAGAGTGGGTGAGAGAGAGAGTGGGCGAGAGAGAGAGTGGGTGAGAGAGAGAGTGGGCGAGAGAGAGTGGGGCGAGAGTGAAAGAGGGGGCGAGAGAGAGTGGGCGAGAGAGAGTGGGCGAGAGTGAGAGTGGGTGAGAGAGAGAGTGGGCGAGAGAGAGAGTGGGTGAGAGAGAGAGTGGGCGAGAGAGAGAGTGGGCGAGAGAGAGAGTGGGCGAGAGAGAGAGAGAGAGTGGGCGAGAGAGAGAGTGGGCGAGAGAGAGAGAGAGAGTGGGCGAGAGAGAGAGTGGGTGAGAGAGAGAGTGGGCGAGAGAGAGAGTGGGCGAGAGAGAGAGTGGGTGAGAGAGAGAGTGGGCGAGAGAGAGAGTGGGCGAGACAGAGAGTGGGCGAGAGAGAGAGAGTGGGCGAGAGAGAGAGAGAGAGTGGGCGAGAGAGAGAGTGGGTGAGAGAGACAGAGTGGGCGAGAGAGAGAGTGGGCGAGAGAGAGAGTGGGCGAGAGTGAGAGAGTGGCCGAGAGAGAGAGTGGGCGAGAGAGAGAGTGGGCGAGAGAGAGAGTGGGCGAGAGAGAGAGAGAGAGTGGGCGAGAGAGAGAGAGAGAGAGTGGGCGAGAGAGAGAGTGGGGCGAGAGAGAGAGAGAGAGAGTGGGCGAGAGAGAGAGTGGATGTGAGAGAGAGAGAGAGTGGGCGAGAGAGAGAGTGGGTGAGAGAGAGAGTGGGCGAGAGAGAGAGTGGGCGAGAGAGAGAGTGGGTGCGAGAGAGAGTGGGTGAGAGAGAGAGTGGGCGAGAGAGAGAGTGGGCGAGAGAGAGAGTGGGCGAGAGAGAGAGTGGGCGAGAGAGAGAGAGAGAGAGTGGGCGAGAGAGAGAGTGGGGTGAGAGAGAGAGTGGGCGAGAGAGAGAGTGGGCGAGAGAGAGAGTGGGCGAGAGAGAGAGAGAGTGGGCGAGAGAGAGAGTGGGCGAGAGAGAGAGAGAGAGTGGGCGAGAGAGAGAGTGGGTGTGAGAGAGTGGGTGAGAGAGAGCGTGGGCGAGAGAGAGAGTGGGCGAGAGAGAGAGTGGGCGGAGAGAGAGAGAGTGGGCGAGAGAGAGAGAGAGAGTGGGCGAGAGAGAGAGAGAGAGAGTGGGCGAGAGAGAGAGTGGGTGAGAGAGAGAGAGAGTGGGCGAGAGAGAGAGTGGGTGAGAGAGAGAGTGGGCGAGAGAGAGAGTGGGTGAGAGAGATAGTGGGCGAGAGAGAGAGTGGGCGAGAGAGAGAGAGAGTGGGTGAGAGAGAGAGTGGGCGACAGAGAGAGAGAGAGTGTGGGCGAGAGAGAGAGTGGGTGAGAGAGAGAGTGGGCGAGAGAGAGAGTGGGGTGAGAGAGAGAGAGTGGGCGAGAGAGAGAGTGGGCGAGAGAGAGAGAGAGAGTGGGCGAGAGAGAGAGAGAGAGTGAGCGAGAGGGAGAGTGGGGCGAGAGAGAGAGAGTGAGCGAGAGAGAGAGTGGGCGAGAGAGAGAGAGTGAGCGAGAGAGAGAGTGAGCGAGAGAGAGAGTGGGCGAGAGAGAGAGTGGGCGAGAGAGAGAGAGTGGGCGAGAGAGAGAGAGAGAGTGAGTGCGTGACGGAGAGAGAGTGGGCGGGTTAGAGTGTGCGGAAGAGAGAGATTGGGCAAGACAGACTGAGTGGGGTGAGAGAGAGAGTGGGCAATAGAGAGAGTGGGCGAGAGAGAGTGGGCAAGAGAGAGAGTGGGCAATAGAGAGAGTGGGCAATAGAGAGAGTGGGCGAGAGAGAGTGGGCAAAAGAGTGAGTGGGCAATAGAGAGAGTGGGGGAGAGAGAGCGGGCGAGGGCGAGACTGAGCGAGAGAGAGAGTGGGCGAGAGAGAGAGAGTGGGCGAGAGAGAGAGAGTGGGCGAGAGAGAGAGTGGGCGAGAGAGAGTGGGCGAGAGTGAAAGAGGGGGCGAGAGAGAGTGGGCGAGAGTGAGAGTGGGTGAGAGAGAGAGTGGGCGAGGGAGAGAGTGGGTGAGAGAGAGAGTGGGCGAGAGAGAGAGTGGTGTGAGAGAGAGAGTGGGGCGAGAGAGAGTGGGCGAGAGTGAAAGAGGGGGCGAGAGAGAGTGGGCGAGAGAGAGTGGGCGAGAGTGAGAGTGGGTGAGAGAGAGAGTGGGCGAGAGAGAGAGTGGGGTGAGAGAGAGAGTGGGCGAGAGAGAGAGTGGGCGAGAGAGAGAGTGGGCGAGAGAGAGAGAGAGAGTGGGCGAGAGAGAGAGTGGGCGAGAGAGAGAGAGAGAGTGGGCGAGAGAGAGAGTGGGTGAGAGAGAGAGTGGGCGAGAGAGAGAGTGGGCGAGAGAGAGAGTGGGTGAGAGAGAGAGTGGGCGAGAGAGAGAGTGGGCGAGACAGAGAGTGGGCGAGAGAGAGAGAGTGGGCGAGAGAGAGAGAGAGAGTGGGCGAGAGAGAGAGTGGGTGAGAGAGACAGAGTGGGCGAGAGAGAGAGTGGGCGAGAGAGAGAGTGGGCGAGAGTGAGAGAGTGGCCGAGAGAGAGAGTGGGCGAGAGAGAGAGTGGGCGAGAGAGAGAGTGGGCGAGAGAGAGAGAGAGAGGTGGGCGAGAGAGAGAGAGAGAGTGGGCGAGAGAGAGAGTGGGCGAGAGAGAGAGAGAGAGAGTGGGCGAGAGAGAGAGTGGATGTGAGAGAGAGAGAGAGTGGGCGAGAGAGAGAGTGGGGTGAGAGAGAGAGTGGGCGAGAGAGAGAGTGGGCGAGGAGAGAGAGTGGGTGCGAGAGAGAGTGGGTGAGAGAGAGAGGTGGGCGAGAGAGAGAGTGGGCGAGAGAGAGAGTGGGCGAGAGAGAGAGTGGGCGAGAGAGAGAGAGAGGAGAGTGGGCGAGAGAGAGAGTGGGTGAGAGAGAGAGTGGGCGAGAGAGAGAGTGGGCGAGAGCGAGAGTGGGCGAGAGGAGAGAGGAGAGAGTGGGCGAGAGAGAGAGTGGGCGAGAGAGAGAGAGAGAGTGGAGTGGGCGAGAGAGAGAGAGTGGGCGAGAGAGAGAGAGAGAGTGGCGAGAGAGAGAGAGAGAGAGTGGGCGAGAGAGAGAGTGGGTGAGAGAGAGAGAGAGTGGGCGAGAGAGAGAGTGGGTGAGAGAGAGAGTGGGCGAGAGAGAGTGGGTGAGAGAGAGAGTGGGCGAGAGAGAGAGTGGGCGAGAGAGAGAGAGAG
>NW_027311277.1:12500-31798 GCF_047496795.1 Chiloscyllium punctatum | reverse complement strand
AGTGTGTGTCTGTGTGTGTGTGTGTGTGTGTGTGTGTGAGTGTGTGTGTGAGTCTGTGTGAGTCTGTGTGTGTGTGAGTCTCTGTGTCTCGGTCTGTGTGTGTCTGTGTGAGAGTCCATGTGTGTGTATCTGCGTGTGTGTGAGTGTGTGTGTGGGAGTGATCGAGCGAGCGCAAGTGAGTGTGATCGATTGAGTGTGTGTGTGTGTGATCGAGTGTGTGTGTGTGATCGAGCGACTGTGCGTGTGATCGAGTGAGTGTGTGTGTGTGTGATTGAGCGAGTGTGTGTGTGTGTGATCGAGCGAGTGTGTGTGATCGAGTGAGTGTGTGTGTGTGTGATCGAGTGAGTGTGTGTGTGTGTGATCGAGTGAGTGTGTGTGTGTGATCGAGTGTGTGTGTGTGATCGAGCGAGTGTGTGTGTGTGATCGAGCGAGTGTGTGTGTGATCGAGCGAGTGTGTGTGTGTGTGATCGAGTGTGTGTGTGATCGAGCGAGTGTGTGTGATCGAGTGAGTGTGTGTGTGTGATCGAGCGAGTGTGTGTGTGATCGAGCGAGTGTGTGTGTGTGTGATCGAGTGTGTGTGTGTGTGATCGAGTGAGTGTGTGTGATCGAGTGAGTGTGTGTGATCGAGCGAGTGTGCGTGTGATCGAGCGAGTGTGTGTGTGTGTGATCGAGTGTGTGTGTGTGTGTGATCGAGTGAGTGTGTGTGATCGAGTGAGTGTGTGTGTGTGTGATCGAGCGAGTGTGTGTGTGTGTGATTGAGCGAGTGTGCGTGTGATCGAGCGTGTGTGTGTGTGTGTGTGATCGAGCGAGTGTGTGTGATCGAGTGAGTGTGTGTGTGTGTGATCAAGTGAGTGTGTGTGTGTGATCGAGTGTGTGTGTGTGATCGAGCGAGTGTGTGTGTGTGATCGAGCGAGTGTGTGTGTGATCGAGCGAGTGTGTGTGTGTGATCGAGTGAGTGTGTGTGATCGAGTGAGTGTGTGTGTGTGTGATCGAGCGTGTGTGTGTGTGTGATCGAGTGAGTGTGTGTGATCGAGTGAGTGTGTGTGTGATCGAGTGAGTGTGTGTGATCGAGTGAGTGTGTGTGTGATCGAGTGAGTGTGTGTGTGATCGAGCGAGTGTGTGTGATCGAGCGAGTGTGTGTGTGATCGAGCGAGTGTGTGTGTGTGATCGGGCGAGTGTGTGTGATCGAGCGAGTGTGTGATCGAGCGAGTGTGCGTGTGATCGAGCGTGTGTGTGTGTGTGATCGGGCGAGTGTGTGTGATCGAGTGAGTGTGTGTGTGATCGAGCGAGTGTGTGTGATCGAGTGAGTGTGTGTGTGTGTGATCGAGTGTGTGTGTGTGATCGAGCAAGTGTGCGTGTGATCGAGCGTGTGTGTGTGTGTAATCGAGTGAGTGTGTGTGATCGAGTGAGTGTGTGTGTGTGATCGAGCGTGTGTGTGTGTGTGATCGAGTGAGTGTGTGTGATCGAGTGAGTGTGTGTGTGATCGAGTGAGTGTGTGTGATCGAGTGAGTGTGTGTGATCGAGTGAGTGTGTGTGTGTGATCGAGTGAGTGTGTGTGTGATCGAGCGAGTGTGTGTGATCAAGCGAGTGTGTGTGTGATCGAGCGAGTGTGTGTGTGTGATCGGGCGAGTGTGTGATCGAGCGAGTGTGTGTGTGATCGAGTGAGTGTGTGTGTGATCGGGCGAGTGTGTGTGTGATCGAGTGTGTGTGTGTGTGATCAGGCGAGTGTGTGTGTGATCGAGTGAGTGTGTGTGTGATCGGGCGAGTGTGTGTGTGATCGAGCGAATGTGTGTGTGTGTGATCGAGTGAGTGTGTGTGTGTGTGATCGAGTGAGTGTGTGTGTGTGATCGAGTGTGTGTGTGTGTGTGTGAGTCTGTGTGAGTCTGTGTGTGTGTGAGTCTCTGTGTCTCGGTCTGTGTGTGTCTGTGTGAGAGTCCATGTGTGTGTATCTGCGTGTGTGTGAGTGTGTGTGTGTGTGTGATCGAGCGAGCGCAAGTGAGTGTGATCGATTGAGTGTGTGTGTGTGTGATCGAGTGTGTGTGTGTGATCGAGCGACTGTGCGTGTGATCGAGTGAGTGTGTGTGTGTGTGATTGAGCGAGTGTGTGTGTGTGTGATCGAGCGAGTGTGTGTGATCGAGTGAATGTGTGTGTGTGTGATCGAGTGAGTGTGTGTGTGTGTGATCGAGTGAGTGTGTGTGTGTGATCGAGTGTGTGTGTGTGATCGAGCGAGTGTGTGTGTGTGATCGAGCGAGTGTGTGTGTGATCGAGCGAGTGTGTGTGTGTGTGATCGAGTGTGTGTGTGATCGAGCGAGTGTGTGTGATCGAGTGAGTGTGTGTGTGTGATCGAGCGAGTGTGTGTGTGATCGAGCGAGTGTGTGTGTGTGTGATCGAGTGTGTGTGTGTGTGATCGAGTGAGTGTGTGTGATCGAGTGAGTGTGTGTGATCGAGCGAGTGTGCGTGTGATCGAGCGAGTGTGTGTGTGTGTGATCGAGTGTGTGTGTGTGTGTGATCGAGTGAGTGTGTGTGATCGAGTGAGTGTGTGTGTGTGTGATCGAGCGAGTGTGTGTGTGTGTGATTGAGCGAGTGTGCGTGTGATCGAGCGTGTGTGTGTGTGTGTGATCGAGCGAGTGTGTGTGATCGAGTGAGTGTGTGTGTGTGTGATCAAGTGAGTGTGTGTGTGTGATCGAGTGTGTGTGTGTGATCGAGCGAGTGTGTGTGTGTGATCGAGCGAGTGTGTGTGTGATCGAGCGAGTGTGTGTGTGTGATCGAGTGAGTGTGTGTGATCGAGTGAGTGTGTGTGTGTGTGATCGAGCGTGTGTGTGTGTGTGATCGAGTGAGTGTGTGTGATCGAGTGAGTGTGTGTGTGATCGAGTGAGTGTGTGTGATCGAGTGAGTGTGTGTGTGATCGAGTGAGTGTGTGTGTGATCGAGCGAGTGTGTGTGATCGAGCGAGTGTGTGTGTGATCGAGCGAGTGTGTGTGTGTGATCGGGCGAGTGTGTGTGATCGAGCGAGTGTGTGATCGAGCGAGTGTGCGTGTGATCGAGCGTGTGTGTGTGTGTGATCGAGTGTGTGTGTGTGATCGAGCAAGTGTGCGTGTGATCGAGTGAGTGTGTGTGTGTGTGATCGAGTGTGTGTGTGTGATCGAGCAAGTGTGCGTGTGATCGAGCGTGTGTGTGTGTGTAATCGAGTGAGTGTGTGTGATCGAGTGAGTGTGTGTGTGTGATCGAGCGTGTGTGTGTGTGTGATCGAGTGAGTGTGTGTGATCGAGTGAGTGTGTGTGTGATCGAGTGAGTGTGTGTGATCGAGTGAGTGTGTGTGATCGAGTGAGTGTGTGTGTGTGATCGAGTGAGTGTGTGTGTGATCGAGCGAGTGTGTGTGATCAAGCGAGTGTGTGTGTGATCGAGCGAGTGTGTGTGTGTGATCGGGCGAGTGTGTGATCGAGCGAGTGTGTGTGTGATCGAGTGAGTGTGTGTGTGATCGGGCGAGTGTGTGTGTGATCGAGTGTGTGTGTGTGTGATCAGGCGAGTGTGTGTGTGATCGAGTGAGTGTGTGTGTGATCGGGCGAGTGTGTGTGTGATCGAGCGAATGTGTGTGTGATCGAGTGAGTGTGTGTGTGATCGAGCGAGTGTGTTTGTGTGTGATCGAGCGAGTGTGTGTGTGTGATCGAGCGAGTGTGTGTGTGTGTGATCGAGTGAGTGTGTGTGTGTGTGATCGAGTGAGTGTGTGTGATCGAGTTAGTGTGTGTGTGTGTGATCGAGCGAGTGTGTGTGTGTGTGTGATCGAGTGAGTGTATGTGTGATCGAGCGAGTGTGTGTGTGTGTGATCGAGTGAGTGTGTGTGCGTGTGTGATCGAGCGAGTGTGTGTGTGATCGAGCGAATGTGTGTGTGATCGAGCGAGTGTGTGTGTGTGATCGAGCGAGTGTGTTTGTGTGTGATCGAGCGAGTGTGTGTGTGTGTGTGATCGAGCGAGTGTGTGTGTGATCGAGTGAGTGTGTGTGTGTGTGATCGAGTGAGTGTGTGTGTGATCGAGCGAGTGTGTGTGTGTGATCGAGTGAGTGTGTGTGTGTGTGTGATCGAGCGTGTGTGTGTGTGATCGAGCGAGTGTGTGTGTGTGTGATCGTGTGAGTGTGTGTGTGTGATCGAGTGAGTGTGTGTGTGATCGGGCGAGTGTGTGTGTGTGATCGAGCGTGTGTCTGTGTGTGATTGAGCGTGTGTGTGTTGATCGAGTGTGTGTGTGTGTGATCGAGTGAGTGTGAGTTTGATCGAGCGAGTGTGTGTGTGTGACCGAGCGAGTGTGTGTGTGATCGAGCGAGTGTGTGTGTGTGACCGAGCGAGTGTGTGTGATCGAGCGAGTGTGTGTGTGTGATCGAGTGAGTGTGTGTGTGTGTGATCGAGTGTGTATGTGTGATCGAGCGAGTGTGTGTGTGATCGAGCGAGTGTTTGTGTGTGATCGAGCGAGTGTGTGTGTGTGTGTGATCGGGCGAGTGTGTGTGTGATCGAGCGAGTGTGTGTGTGTGATCGAGCGAGTGTGTGTGTGTGTGATCGAGCGAGTGTGTGTGTGTGATCGAGCGAGTGTGTGTGTGATCGAGCGAGTGTGTGTGTGATCAGGCGAGTGTGTGTGTGTGTGATCGAGCGAGTGTGTGTGTGATCAGCCGAGTGTGTGTGTGTGTGAACGAGCGAGTGTGTGTGTGATCAAGTGTGTGTGTGTGTGATCGAGCGAGTGTGTGTGTGTGTGATCGGGCGAGTGAGTGTGTGTGATCGAGTGTGTGTGTGTGTGTGATCGAGTGAGTGTGTGTGATCGAGTGAGTGTGTGTGTGTGATCGAGTGAGTGTATGTGAACGAGCGAGTGAGTGTGTGTGATCGGGCGAGTGTGTGTGTGTGTGTGATCGAGCGTGTGTGTGTGTGTGATCGAGTGAGTATGTGTGATCGAGTGAGTGTGTGTGTGTGATCGAGTGAGTGTGTGTGTGATCGAGTGTGTGTGTGTGTGATCGAGCGAGTGTGTCTGATCGAGTGAGTGTGTGTGTGTGTGATCGAGTGAGTGTGTGTGATCGAGCGAGTGTGTGTGATCGAGCGAGTGTGTGTGTGTGTGATCGAGCGAGTGTGTGTGTGATCAGGCGAGTGTGTGTGTGTGTGATCGAGCGAGTGTGTGTGATCGGGCAAGTGTGTGTGTGATCGAGCGAGTGTGTGTGTGTGTGATGGAGTGAGTGTGTGTGATCGAGCGAGTGTGTGTGATCGAGCGGGTGTATGTGATCGAGTGAGTGTGTGTGATCGAGTGAGTGTGTGTGTGATCGAGTGTGTGTGTGTGTGATCGAGCGAGTGTGTGTGATCGAGTGAGTGTGTGTGATCGAGTGAGTGTGTGTGTGTGTGATCGAGCGAGTGTGTGTGATTGAGTGAGTGTGTGCGTGTGATTGAGCGTGTGTGTGTGTGATCGAGTGAGTGTGTGTGATCGAGCGAGTGTGTGTGTGATCGAGCGAGTGTGTGTGTGATCGAGCGAGTGTGTGTGTGATCAAGCGGGTGTGTGTGTGATCGGGCGAGTGTGTGTGTGTGAACGAGCGAGTGTGTGTGGTTTCAAGTGTGTGTGTGTGTGATCGAGCGAGTGCGTGTGTGATCGGGCGAGTGTGTGTGTGTGTGTGATCGAGCGAGTGTGTGTGATCGAGTGAGTGTGTGCATGTGATTGAGCGTGTGTGTGTGTGCTCGAGTGAGTGTGTGTGATCGAGCGAGTGTGTGTGTGATCGAGCGAGTGTGTGTGTGATCGGGCAAGTGTGTGTGTGTGTGATTGAGTGAGTGTGTGTGTGTGATCGAGTGTGTGTGTGTGATCGAGCGAGTGTGCGTGTGTGCGATCGAGTGAGTGTGTGTGTGTGATCGAGTGTGTGTGTGTGATCGAGCGAGTGTGTGTGTGTGTGATCGAGTGAGTGTGTGTGTGTGATCGAGTGTGTGTGTGATCGAGCGAGTGTGTGTGCGTGTGATCGAGTGAGTGTGTGTGTGTGTGATCGAGTGTGTGTGTGTGTGTGATCGAGTGTGTGTGTGTGTTATCGAGCGAGTGTGCGTGTGATCGAGTGAGTGTGTGTGTGTGTGATCGAGTGTGTGTGTGTGTGATCGAGTGAGTGTGTGTGATCGAGTGAGTGTGTGTGTGTGTGATCGAGCGAGTGTGTGTGTGTGTGATCGAGCGAGTGTGCGTGTGATCGAGCGTGTGTGTGTGGGTGATCGAGTGAGTGTGTGTGATCGAGTGAGTGTGTGTGTGTGTGATCGAGCGAGTGTGTGTGATCGAGTGAGTGTGTGTGTGTGTGATCGAGTGAGTGTGTGTGATCGAGCGAGTGTGTTTGTGTGTGATCGAGTGAGTGTGTGTGTGTGTGATCGAGTGAGTGTGTGTGATCGAGCGAGTGTGTGTGTGTGTGATCGAGCGTGTGTGTGTGTGTGATCGAGTGAGTGTGTGTGATCGAGTGAGTGTGTGTGTGATCGAGTGAGTGTGTGTGTGATCGAGCGAGTGTGTGTGATCGAGCGAGTGTGTGTGTGATCGAGCGAGTGTGTGTGTGATCGGGCGACTGTGTGTGATCGAGCGAGTGTGTGTGTTTGTGATCGAGTGAGTGTGTGTGTGATCGGGCGAGTGTGTGTGTGATCGAGCGAGTGTGTGTGTGATCGAGCGAGTGTGTGTGTGTGATCGAGCGAGTGTGTGTGTGTGATCGAGTGAGTGTGTGTGTGATCGAGCGAGTGTGTGTGTGTGTGATCGAGTGTGTGTGTGTGTGATCGAGTGAGTGTGTGTGATCGAGTGAGTGTGTGTGATCGAGCGAGTGTGCGTGTGATCGAGCGAGTGTGTGTGTGTGTGATCGAGTGTGTGTGTGTGTGATCGAGTGAGTGTGTGTGATCGAGTGAGTGTGTGTGTGTGTGATCGAGCGAGTGTGTGTGTGTGTGATTGAGCGAGTGTGCGTGTGATCGAGCGTGTGTGTGTGTGTGTGATCGAGCGAGTGTGTGTGTGTGATCGGGCGAGTGTGTGTGATCGAGCGAGTGTGTGATCGAGCGAGTGTGCGTGTGATCGAGCGTGTGTGTGTGTGTGATCGGGCGAGTGTGTGTGATCGAGTGAGTGTGTGTGTGATCGAGCGAGTGTGTGTGATCGAGTGAGTGTGTGTGTGTGTGATCGAGTGTGTGTGTGTGATCAAGCAAGTGTGCGTGTGATCGAGCGTGTGTGTGTGTGTAATCGAGTGAGTGTGTGTGATCGAGTGAGTGTGTGTGTGTGATCGAGCGTGTGTGTGTGTGTGATCGAGTGAGTGTGTGTGATCGAGTGAGTGTGTGTGTGATCGAGTGAGTGTGTGTGATCGAGTGAGTGTGTGTGATCGAGTGAGTGTGTGTGTGTGATCGAGTGAGTGTGTGTGTGATCGAGCGAGTGTGTGTGATCAAGCGAGTGTGTGTGTGATCGAGCGAGTGTGTGTGTGTGATCGGGCGAGTGTGTGATCGAGCGAGTGTGTGTGTGATCGAGTGAGTGTGTGTGTGATCGGGCGAGTGTGTGTGTGATCGAGTGTGTGTGTGTGTGATC
The DNA here is from genome assembly GCF_047496795.1 of Chiloscyllium punctatum. NCBI lineage: Eukaryota > Metazoa > Chordata > Chondrichthyes > Orectolobiformes > Hemiscylliidae > Chiloscyllium > Chiloscyllium punctatum. Next base: position 24,270 of record NW_027311277.1, on the reverse strand, counting down.
AGGCGAGTGTGTGTGTGATCGAGTGAGTGTGTGTGTGATCGGGCGAGTGTGTGTGTGATCGAGCGAATGTGTGTGTGATCGAGTGAGTGTGTGTGTGATCGAGCGAGTGTGTTTGTGTGTGATCGAGCGAGTGTGTGTGTGTGATCGAGCGAGTGTGTGTGTGTGTGATCGAGTGAGTGTGTGTGTGTGTGATCGAGTGAGTGTGTGTGATCGAGTTAGTGTGTGTGTGTGTGATCGAGCGAGTGTGTGTGTGTGTGTGATCGAGTGAGTGTGTGTGTGATCGAGCGAGTGTGTGTGTGTGTGATTGAGTGAGTGTGTGTGCGTGTGTGATCGAGCGAGTGTGTGTGTGATCGAGCGAATGTGTGTGTGATCGAGCGAGTGTGTGTGTGTGATCGAGCGAGTGTGTTTGTGTGTGATCGAGCGAGTGTGTGTGTGTGTGTGATCGAGCGAGTGTGTGTGTGATCGAGTGAGTGTGTGTGTGTGTGATCGAGTGAGTGTGTGTGTGATCGAGCGAGTGTGTGTGTGTGATCGAGTGAGTGTGTGTGTGTGTGTGATCGAGCGTGTGTGTGTGTGATCGAGCGAGTGTGTGTGTGTGTGATCGAGTGAGTGTGTGTGTGTGATCGAGTGAGTGTGTGTGTGATCGGGCGAGTGTGTGTGTGTGATCGAGCGTGTGTCTGTGTGTGATTGAGCGTGTGTGTGTTGATCGAGTGTGTGTGTGTGTGATCGAGTGAGTGTGAGTTTGATCGAGCGAGTGTGTGTGTGTGACCGAGCGAGTGTGTGTGTGATCGAGCGAGTGTGTGTGTGTGACCGAGCGAGTGTGTGTGATCGAGCGAGTGTGTGTGTGTGATCGAGTGAGTGTGTGTGTGTGTGATCGAGTGTGTATGTGTGATCGAGCGAGTGTGTGTGTGATCGAGCGAGTGTTTGTGTGTGATCGAGCGAGTGTGTGTGTGTGTGTGATCGGGCGAGTGTGTGTGTGTGATCGAGCGAGTGTGTGTGTGTGTGATCGAGCGAGTGTGTGTGTGTGATCGAGCGAGTGTGTGTGTGATCGAGCGAGTGTGTGTGTGATCAGGCGAGTGTGTGTGTGTGTGATCGAGCGAGTGTGTGTGTGATCAGCCGAGTGTGTGTGTGTGTGAACGAGCGAGTGTGTGTGTGATCAAGTGTGTGTGTGTGTGATCGAGCGAGTGTGTGTGTGTGTGATCGGGCGAGTGAGTGTGTGTGATCGAGTGTGTGTGTGTGTGTGATCGAGTGAGTGTGTGTGATCGAGTGAGTGTGTGTGTGTGATCGAGTGAGTGTGTGTGAACGAGCGAGTGAGTGTGTGTGATCGGGCGAGTGTGTGTGTGTGTGTGATCGAGCGTGTGTGTGTGTGTGATCGAGTGAATTTGTGTGATCGAGTGAGTGTGTGTGTGTGATCGAGTGAGTGTGTGTGTGATCGAGTGTGTGTGTGTGTGATCGAGCGAGTGTGTCTGATCGAGTGAGTGTGTGTGTGTGTGATCGAGTGAGTGTGTGTGATCGAGCGAGTGTGTGTGATCGAGCGAGTGTGTGTGTGTGTGATCGAGCGAGTGTGTGTGTGATCGGGCGAGTGTGTGTGTGTGTGATCGAGCGAGTGTGTGTGATCGGGCAAGTGTGTGTGTGATCGAGCGAGTGTGTGTGTGTGTGATGGAGTGAGTGTGTGTGATCGAGCGAGTGTGTGTGATCGAGCGGGTGTATGTGATCGAGTGAGTGTGTGTGATCGAGTGAGTGTGTGTGTGATCGAGTGTGTGTGTGTGTGATCGAGCGAGTGTGTGTGATCGAGTGAGTGTGTGTGATCGAGTGAGTGTGTGTGTGTGTGATCGAGCGAGTGTGTGTGATTGAGTGAGTGTGTGCGTGTGATTGAGCGTGTGTGTGTGTGATCGAGTGAGTGTGTGTGATCGAGCGAGTGTGTGTGTGATCGAGCGAGTGTGTGTGTGATCGAGCGAGTGTGTGTGTGATCAAGCGGGTGTGTGTGTGATCGGGCGAGTGTGTGTGTGTGAACGAGCGAGTGTGTGTGTGATCAAGTGTGTGTGTGTGTGATCGAGCGAGTGCGTGTGTGATCGGGCGAGTGTGTGTGTGTGTGTGATCGAGCGAGTGTGTGTGATCGAGTGAGTGTGTGCATGTGATTGAGCGTGTGTGTGTGTGCTCGAGTGAGTGTGTGTGATCGAGCGAGTGTGTGTGTGATCGAGCGAGTGTGTGTGTGATCGGGCAAGTGTGTGTGTGTGTGATTGAGTGAGTGTGTGTGTGTGATCGAGTGTGTGTGTGTGATCGAGCGAGTGTGCGTGTGTGCGATCGAGTGAGTGTGTGTGTGTGATCGAGTGTGTGTGTGTGATCGAGCGAGTGTGTGTGTGTGTGATCGAGTGAGTGTGTGTGTGTGATCGAGTGTGTGTGTGATCGAGCGAGTGTGTGTGCGTGTGATCGAGTGAGTGTGTGTGTGTGTGATCGAGTGTGTGTGTGTGTGTGTGATCGAGTGTGTGTGTGTGTTATCGAGCGAGTGTGCGTGTGATCGAGTGAGTGTGTGTGTGTGTGATCGAGTGTGTGTGTGTGTGATCGAGTGAGTGTGTGTGATCGAGTGAGTGTGTGTGTGTGTGATCGAGCGAGTGTGTGTGTGTGTGATCGAGCGAGTGTGTGTGTGATCGAGCGTGTGTGTGTGGGTGATCGAGTGAGTGTGTGTGATCGAGCGAGTGTGTATGTGTGATCGAGCGAGTGTGTGTGTGATCGAGCGAGTGTGTGTGTGATCGGGCAAGTGTGTGTGTGTGTGATTGAGTGAGTGTGTGTGTGTGATCGAGTGTGTGTGTGTGATCGAGCGAGTGTGCGTGTGTGCGATCGAGTGAGTGTGTGTGTGTGATCGAGTGTGTGTGTGTGATCGAGCGAGTGTGTGTGTGTGTGATCGAGTGAGTGTGTGTGTGTGATCGAGTGTGTGTGTGATCGAGCGAGTGTGTGTGCGTGTGATCGAGTGAGTGTGTGTGTGTGTGATCGAGTGTGTGTGTGTGTGTGATCGAGTGTGTGTGTGTGTTATCGAGCGAGTGTGCGTGTGATCGAGTGAGTGTGTGTGTGTGTGATCGAGTGTGTGTGTGTGTGATCGAGTGAGTGTGTGTGATCGAGTGAGTGTGTGTGTGTGTGATCGAGCGAGTGTGTGTGTGTGTGATCGAGCGAGTGTGCGTGTGATCGAGCGTGTGTGTGTGGGTGATCGAGTGAGTGTGTGTGATCGAGTGAGTGTGTGTGTGTGTGATCGAGCGAGTGTGTGTGATCGAGTGAGTGTGTGTGTGTGTGATCGAGTGAGTGTGTGTGATCGAGCGAGTGTGTTTGTGTGTGATCGAGTGAGTGTGTGTGTGTGTGATCGAGTGAGTGTGTGTGATCGAGCGAGTGTGTGTGTGTGTGATCGAGCGTGTGTGTGTGTGTGATCGAGTGAGTGTGTGTGATCGAGTGAGTGTGTGTGTGATCGAGTGAGTGTGTGTGTGATCGAGCGAGTGTGTGTGATCGAGCGAGTGTGTGTGTGATCGAGCGAGTGTGTGTGTGATCGGGCGACTGTGTGTGATCGAGCGAGTGTGTGTGTTTGTGATCGAGTGAGTGTGTGTGTGATCGGGCGAGTGTGTGTGTGATCGAGCGAGTGTGTGTGTGATCGAGCGAGTGTGTGTGTGTGATCGAGCGAGTGTGTGTGTGTGATCAAGTGAGTGTGTGTGTGATCGAGCGAGTGTGTGTGTGTGTGATCGAGTGAGTGTGTGTGATCGAGTGAGTGTGTGTGTGTCCGAGTGAGTGTGTGTGATCGAGTGAGTGTGTGTGTGTGTGATCGAGCGAGTGTGTGTGATCGAGCGAGTGTGCGTGTGTGTGTGATCGAGAGAGTGTGTGTGATCGAGTGAGTGTGTGTGATCGAGCGAGGGAGTGTGTGTGAGATCGAGCGTGTGTGTGTGTGATCGAGTGAGTGTGTGTGTGATCGAGCGAGTGTGTGTGTGTGTGTGTGAGATCGAGCGAGTGTGTGTGATCGAGTGAGTGTGTGTGATCGAGCGAGGGAGTGTGTGTGATCGAGTGAGTGTGTGTGATCGAGTGAGTGTGTGTGTGTGTGATCGAGTGAGTGTGTGTGATCGAGTGAGTGTGTGTGTGATCGGGCGAGTGTGTGTGATCGAGCGAGTGTGTGTGTGATCGAGTGAGTGTGTGTGTGTGATCGAGTGAGTGTGTGTGTGATCGGGCGAGTGTGTGTGTGATCGAGCGAGTGTGTGTGTGATCGAGCGAGTGTGTGTGTGATCGAGTGAGTGTGTGTGTGTGTGAACGAGCGAGTGTGTGTGTGTGATCGAGTGAGTGTGTGTGTGATCGAGCGAGTGTGTGTGTGATCGAGTGAGTGTGTGTGTGATCGGGCGAATGTGTGTGTGATCGAGCGAGTGTGTGTGTGTGATCGAGTGAGTGTGTGTGTGTGATCGAGTGTGTGTGTGTGATCGAGCGAGTGTGTGTGATCGAGTGAGTGTGGGTGATCGAGTGAGTGTGTGTGTGTGATCGAGCGAGTGTGTGTGATCGAGTGAGTGTGTGTGATCGAGTGAGTGTGTGTGTGTGATCGAGTGAGTGTGTGTGATCGAGCAAGTGTGTATGTGTGATCGAGCGAATGTGTGTGTGATCGGGCAAGTGTGTGTGTGTGTGATTGAGCGAGTGTGTGTGTGTGTGATCGAGCGAGTGTGTGTGTGTGTGATCGAGCGAGTGTGTGTGTGTGATCGAGCGAGTGTGTGTGTGTGATCGAGCGTGTGTGTGTGTGTGATCAAGCGAGTGTGTGTGTGTGATCGAGCGAGTGTGTGTGTGATCGAGCAAGTGTGTGTGTGTGTGATCGAGCGTGTGAGTGTGATCGAGCGAGTGTGTGTGTGTGTGATCGAGTGAGTGTGTGTGTGATCGAGCGAGTGTGTGTGTGTGTGATCGAGTGAGTGTGTGTGTGTGTGTGAGATCGAGTGAGTGTGTGTGTGTGATCGAGCGAGTGAGTGTGTGTGTGATCGAGCGTGTGTGTGTGTGTGATCGAGTGAGTGTGTGTGTGATCAAGCGAGTGTGTGTGTGATCGAGCGAGTGAGTGTGTGTGTGTGATCGAGTGAGTGTGTGTGTGATCGAGCGAGTGTGTGTGTGATCGAGCGAGTGTGTGTGTGTGTGATCGAGTGAGTGTGTGTGTGTGTGTGTGTGTGTGAGATCGAGTGAGTGTGTGTGTGATCGAGCGAGTGTGTGTGTGATCGAGCGAGTGAGTGTGTGTGTGTGATCGAGCGAGTGTGTGTGTGATCGAGCAAGTGTGTGTGATCGAGCGAGTGTGTGTGTGTGATCGGGCGAGTGTGTGTGTGTGATCGAGTGAGTGTGTGTGATCGAGCGAGCGTGTGTGTGATCGAGCGAGTGTGTGTGTGTGATCGAGCGAGTGAGTGTGTGTGTGTGATCGAGCGAGTGTGTGTGTGTGTGATCGAGCGAGTGAGTGTGTGTCAGTGATCGAGCGAGTGTGTGTGTGTGTGATCGAGCGAGTGAGTGTGTGTGTGATCGAGTGTGTGTGTGTGTGTGTGATCGAGTGAGTGTGTGTGTGTGTGTGTGTGTGTGATCGAGTGAGTGTGTGTGTGTGATCGAGCGAGTGAGTGTGTGTGATCGAGCGTGTGTGTGTGTGTGATCGAGTGAGTGTGTGTGTGATCAAGCGAGTGTGTGTGTGATCGAGCGAGTGAGTGTGTGTGTGTGATCGAGCGAGTGTGTGTGTGATCGAGCGAGTGTGTGTGTGTGTGTGAGATCGAGTGAGTGTGTGTGTGATCGAGCGAGTGAGTGTGTGTGTGTGATCGAGCGAGTGTGTGTGTGATCGAGCGAGTGTGTGTGTGTGTGTGAGATCGAGTGAGTGTGTGTGTGATCGAGCGAGTGAGTGTGTGTGTGTGATCGAGCGAGTGTGTGTGTGATCGAGCGAGTGTGTGTGATCGAGCGAGTGTGTGTGTGTGATCGGGCGAGTGTGTGTGTGTGATCGAGTGAGTGTGTGTGATCGAGCGAGCGAGTGTGTGTGTGATCGAGCGAGTGTGTGTGTGTGATCGAGCGAGTGTGTGTGTGTGATCGAGCGAGTGAGTGTGTGTGTGTGATCGAGCGAGTGAGTGTGTGACAGTGATCGAGCGAGTGTGTGTGTTTGTGATCGAGCGAGTGAGTGTGTGTGTGTGATCGAGTGAGTGTGTGTGTGTGTGTGATCGAGTGAGTGTGTGTGTGATCGAGCGAGTGTGCGTGTGTGATCGAGTAAGTGTGTGTGTGTGTGATCGAGCGAGCGAGTGTGATTGTGATCGAGCGAGTGAGTGTGTGTGTGATCGAGTGAGTGTGTGTGATCGAGCGAGCGAGTGTGTGTGTGATCGAGCGAGTGTGTGTGTGTGATCGAGCGAGTGTGTGTGTGATCGAGTGAGTGTGTGTGTGATCGAGTGAGTGTGTGTGTGTGATCGAGCGAGAGTGTGTGTGTGTGTGATTGAGTGAGTGTGTGTGTGTGTGATCGAGCGAGTGTGTGTGTGTGTGTGTGATCGAGTGAGTGTGTGTGTGTGTGTGATCGAGCGAGTGTGTGTGTGTGTGTGTGATCGAGCGAGTGTGTGTGTGATCGAGCGAGTGTGTGTGTGTGTGATCGAGCGAGTGTGTGTGTAATCGAGCGAGTGAGTGTGTGTGTGTGATCGAGCGAGTGTGTGTGTGTGTGTGATCGAGCGAGTGAGTGTGTGTGTGTGATCGAGCGAGTGTGTGTGATCGAGCGAGTGTGTGTGTGTGTGTGTGTGTGATCGAGCATGTGTGTGTGTGTGATCGAGCGAGTGTGTGTGTGTGTGATCGAGCGAGTGTGTGTGATCGAGCGAGTGTGTGTGTGTATGTGTGATTGAGCGAGCGAGTGTGTGTGTGTGATCTAGTGAGTGTGTGTGTGTGTGTGATCGAGTGAGTGTGTGTGTGATCGAGCAAGCGAGTGTGTGTGTTCGAGTGAGTGAGTGTGTGTGTGATCGAGCGAGTGTGTGTTTGATCGAGCGAGTGAGTGTGTGTGTGATCGAGTGAGTGTGTGTGTGATCGAGCGAGTGTGTGTGATCGAGCGAGTGTGTGTGTGTGATCGAGTGAGTGTGTGTGTGATCGAGTGAGTGTGTGTGTGTGTGATTGAGCGAGTGAGTGTGTGTGTGTGATCGAGTGAGTGTGTGTGTGTGATCGAGTGAGTGTGTGTGTGTGTGATCGAGTGAGTGTGTGTGTGTGTGATTGAGCGAGTGAGTGTGTGTGTGTGATCGAGTGAGTGTGTGTGTGTGATCGAGTGAGTGTGTGTGTGATCGAGCGAGTGTGTGTGTGTGATCGAGTGAGTGTGTGTGTGTGATCGGGCGAGTGTGTGTGTGTGATCGAGTGAGTGTGTGTGATCGAGCGAGTGTGTGTGATCGAGTGAGTGTGTGTGTGATCGAGCGAATGTGTGTGTGATCGAGCGAATGTGTGTGTGATCGAGTGAGTGTGTGTGTGTGATCGGGCGAGTGTGTGTGTGATCGAGCGAGTGTGTGTGTGTGATCGGGCGAGTGTGTGTGTGTGATCGAGTGAGTGTGTGTGATCGAGCGAGTGTGTGTGTGTGATCGAGCGAGTGTGTGTGTGTGTGATCGAGCGAGTGTGTGTGTGTGATCGAGTGAGTGTGTGTAATCGAGCGGGTGTGTGTGTGTGTGATCGAGTGAGTGTGTGTGTGTGATCGAGCAAGTGTGTGTGTGATCGAGCGAGTGTGTGTGATCGAGCGAGTGTGTGTGTGTATGTGTGATTGAGCGAGCGAGTGTATGTGCGTGTGTGTGCGTGCGGGTGTGTGTGGGTGTGCGCATCTGTGTGAGTGTGTGTCTCTGTGTGTGTGGGTGGATGTATCTCTGTGTGGGTGGGTGTGTCTGTGTGTGTCGGTGTGTGTGCACGGGTGTGTGTGTGTGTCTGTGCATGTGGTTGTGTGTGTGTGTGCGGTTGTGACTCTGTGTGTGCAGTTGTGTCTCTGTGTGTGCGGTTGTGCGTGTCTATGAGAGTGTGTGTTTCTGTGTGTGTGCGGTGTGAGTGTGAGTGTGTGCGGGTGTGTGTGTCTGTGTGTGCGGGTGTGTATGAGTGTGTGTGCGCGGTGTGTGTGCATGCGGTTGTGTCTCTGTGTGTGTGTGTCTCTGTGCGTGCAGATGTGTCTCTGTGTGTGCGGGTGTGTGTGTGTCTGTGTGTGGGTGGGTGTATCTGTGTGTGGGTGTGAGTGTGTGTGCAGGTGTGTGTGTCTAGGTATGTGTGCCTGTGTGTGCGGGTGTTTGTGCGCGGGTATGTGTGCATGCGGTTGTGTCTCTGTGTGTGCAGGTGTGTGTGTGTCTGTGTGTGGGTGGGTGTGTGCGTGTCTCTGTGTGCGAGTGTGTCTGTGCGTGCGTGTGTATCTCTCTCTGTGTGGATGTGTGCGTGTGCGAGTGCGGGGGTGTGTGTATGTGAGTGTGTGCGCGCGGGTGTGTGTGGCTGTGTGTTTCTGTGTGTGTGCGGGTGTCTGTGTGTGTAGGTGTGTGTGACGGTGTGCGCCTGTGTGTGCGGGTATGTGTCTGTCTGTGTGCGTGCACAGGTGTCTGTGTGAGTCTGTGTGTGTGTGTCTGTGTGCGGGTGTGTGTCTGTGCGTGCAGGGGTGTGTGTCTGTGCGCGCGGGTGTGTGTGTGAGGGTGTGGGGGGGTGTGTGAGCATTGTGTGCAGGTGTGTGAGTGTGTATGTGTCTGTGTGTGCGGGAGTCTGTGGGTGTGTGAGTGTGTGTGTGTGTGTGTGTGAGTGAGTGTGTGTGTGTGAGTGTGTGTGTGTGTGTGTGTGAGTGAGTGTGTGTGTGTGAGTGTGTGTGTGTGTGAGAGTGTGTGTGTGTGTGTGTGTGTGTGTGAGTGTGAGTGAGTGTGTGTGAGTGTGTGTGTGAGTGTGAGTGAGTGTGTGTGAGTGTGTGCCTGTGTTAGTGTGTGTGAGTGAGTGTGTGTGAGTGTGTGCCTGTGTGAGTGAGTGTGTGTGAGTGTGTGCCTGTGTGAGTGTGAGCGTGTGTGCCTGTGTGAGTGAGTGTGTGTGAGTGTGTGCCTGTGTGAGTGTGAGCGTGTGTGCCTGTGTGAGTGTGTGTGTGAGTGAGTGTGTGTGTGCATGCGGTTGTGTCTCTGTGTGTGTGTGTCTCTGTGCGTGCAGATGTGTCTCTGTGTGTGCGGGTGTGTGTGTGTCTGTGTGTGGGTGGGTGTATCTGTGTGTGGGTGTGAGTGTGTGTGTGAGTGAGTGTGTGCCTGTGTGAGTGTGAGTGTGAGCGTGTGTGTCTGTGTGAGTGTGTGTGAGTATGTGCCTGTGTGAGTGTGAGTGTGAGCGTGTGTGCCTGTGTGAGTGTGAGTGTGTGTGTGAGTGTGTGTGTGAGCATGTGTGTCTGTATGAGTGTGTGTGTGCCTGTGTGAGTGTGAGTGAGTGTGTGTGTGAGTGTGAGTGAGTGTGTGTGAGTGTGATTGTGTGTGTGATTGTGTGTGTGTGTGTGCCTGTGTGTGTGTGAGTGTGAGTGTGTGTGTGTGTATGAGTGTGAGCGTGTGTGTGTGTGAGTGTGAGTGTGTGTGTGTGTGTGTGAGTGTGAGCGTGTGTGTGTGTGTGTGCCTGTGTGAGTGTGAGTGTGAGCGTGTGTGCCTGTGTGAGTGTGTGCCTGTGTGAGTGTGAGTGTGAGTGTGAGCGTGTGTGCCTGTGTGAGTGTGTGCCTGTGTGAGTGTGAGTGTGAGCGTGTGTGCCTATGTGAGTGTGAGTGTGTGTGTGAGTGTGTGTGTGAGTGTGTGCCTGTGTGAGTGTGTGTGAGAGTGTGAGTGTGTGCCTGTGTGAGTGTGTGTGAGTGTGTGTGTGTGTGCCTGTGTGAGTGTGTGTGTGAGTGTGTGTGTGAGTGTGAGTGTGTGCCTGTGTGAGTGTGTGCCTGTGAGTGTGTGCCTGTGTGAGTGTGTGTGAGTGTGAGTGTGTGTGAGTGTGTGCCTGTGTGAGTGTGAGTGTGTGTGAGTGTGTGCCTGTGTGAGTGTGAGCGTGTGTGCCTGTGTGAGTGTGAGTGTGAGTGTGTGTGCCTGTGTGAGTGTGAGTGTGAGCGTGTGTGCCTGTGTGAGTGTGTGTGAGTGTGAGTGTGTGTGTGTGTGCCTGTGTGAGTGTGTGTGTGAGTGTGTGTGTGAGTGTGAGTGTGTGCCTGTGTGAGTGTGTGCCTGTGAGTGTGTGCCTGTGTGAGTGTGAGTGTGTGCCTGTGTGAGTGTGTGTGAGTGTGTGCCTGTGTGAGTGTGTGTGCCTGTGTGAGTGTGTGCCTGTGTGAGTGTGAGCGTGTGTGCCTGTGTGTGTGAGTGTGTGTGTGTGCCTGTGTGAGTGTGAGTGTGAGCGTGTGTGCCTGTGTGAGTGTGTGCCTGTGAGTGTGTGCCTGTGTTAGTGTGAGTGTGTGCCTGTGTGAGTGTGTGTGAGTGTGTGCCTGTGTGAGTGTGTGTGTGTGTGAGTGTGTGCCTGTGTGAGTGTGAGCCTGTGTGAGTGTGAGTGTGTGTGCCTGTGTGTGTGTGAGTGTGTGTGTGAGTGTGAGCCTGTGTGAGTGTGAGTGTGTGGGGTGCACTGTGCTAGCCCTGCCTTGCCCACAGTAGGGTCTCTGTGAGTGTGTGCCTGTGTGAGTGTGAGCCTGTGTGAGTGTGAGTGTGTGGGGTGCACTGTGCTAGCCCTGCCTTGCCCACAGGAGGGTCTCTGTGAGTGTGAGTGTGTGTGAGTGTGAGCCTGTGTGAGTGTGTGCCTGTGTGAGTGTGAGCCTGTGTGAGTGTGTGTGTGAGTGTGAGCCTGTGTGAGTGTGAGTGTGTGGGGTGCACTGTGCTAGCCCTGCCTTGCCCACAGGAGGGTCTCTGTGTGTGTGAGTGTGTGTGAGTGTGAGCCTGTGTGAGTGTGAGTGTGTGGGGTGCACTGTGCTAGCCCTGCCTTGCCCACAGTAGGGTCTCTGTGAGTGTGAGTGTGTGTGAGTGTGAGTGTGTGTGAGTGTGAGTGTGAGTGTGTGTGAGTGTGTGGGGTGCACTGTGCTAGCCCTGCCTTGCCCACAGGAGGGTCTCTGTGAGTGTGAGTGTGTGTGTGAGTGTGAGCCTGTGTGAGTGTGAGTGTGTGGGGTGCACTGTGCTAGCCCTGCCTTGCCCACAGGAGGGTCTCTGTGAGTGTGAGTGTGTGTGTGAGTGTGAGCCTGTGTGAGTGTGAGTGTGTGGGGTGCACTGTGCTAGCCCTGCCTTGCCCACAGGAGGGTCTCTGTGAGTGTGAGTGTGTGTGTGAGTGTGAGCCTGTGTGAGTGTGAGTGTGTGGGGTGCACTGTGCTAGCCCTGCCTTGCCCACAGGAGGGTCTCTGTGAGTGTGAGTGTGTGTGTGAGTGTGAGCCTGTGTGAGTGTGAGTGTGAGTGTGTGTGAGTGTGTGGGGTGCACTGTGCTAGCCCTGCCTTGCCCACAGGAGGGTCTCTGTGAGTGTGAGTGTGTGTGAGTGTGAGCCTGTGTGAGTGTGAGTGTGTGGGGTGCACTGTGCTAGCCCTGCCTTGCCCACAGGAGGGTCTCTGTGAGTGTGAGTGAGTGTGAGTGTGAGCCTGTGTGAGTGTGAGTGTGTGGGGTGCACTGTGCTAGCCCTGCCTTGCCCACAGGAGGGTCTCTGTGAGTGTGAGTGAGTGTGAGCGTGTGTGCCTGTGTGAGTGTGAGTGTGTGGGGTGCACTGTGCTAGCCCTGCCTTGCCCACAGGAGGGTCTCTGTGAGTGTGAGTGTGTGTGAGTGTGAGCCTGTGTGAGTGTGAGTGTGTGGGGTGCACTGTGCTAGCCCTGCCTTGCCCACAGGAGGGTCTCTGTGA
>NW_027311277.1:0-7500 GCF_047496795.1 Chiloscyllium punctatum | reverse complement strand
CCCTCCCACAGCCCCCACTCCCTCAGCACTGACCCTCCCTCAGCACTGACCCTCCCTCAGCACTGACCCTCCCACAGCCCCCACTCCCTCAGCACTGACCCTCCCACAGCGCCCACTCCCTCAGCACTGACCCTCCCACAGCGCCCACTCCCTCAGCACTGACCCTCCCACAGCGCCCACTCCCTCAGCACTGAGCCTCCATTGGGGCCCACTCCCTCAGCGTTGCACCATGTTGTGCTGGGTCTGGGGTTGAGGAGGGAGGGGGTGGAGAGGAGAGTTGGGTTGTGGCCTGACTACCCTATGCCCTGGGGTTCGAACCTCACTGACCTGGTTGGGTTGGGAGACTGGGTCTTGCAAAAGCCACACTGTTCCCTCCCAAGCTCTGCGCTTCCTTCCCTGACCGCTCAGCTGAGAGAGTGAGTCTCGTCAGTACGCCAGGTTTGGCAGAGTTTCCCATCCCCCCACCCCCCCCACCCCCACCCCCCCCCACCCCCCCCCGCCATCTTGTCGTTGTCCCGAGGGAGTGCTGGGGTTTACTGAGGACGTGACTCAGAGGTACACAGACTGGGTCATGTGCTGCAGGTTTACAAGGGTCAGGGGTAGGGTCCAGAGGGGAGAGTGTCTCTCACACAGAGACACGCACACTCTCCCTCACACACAGGGACACACACACACACTCCCTCACACACAGGGACAGACACACACTCCCTCACACACAGGGACACACACACACACTCCATCACACACAGGGACACACACACACTCCCTCACACACAGGGACACACACACACTCCCTCACACACAGAGACACGCACACTCCCTAACACACAGGGACACACACACACTCCCACACACACAGAGACACACACACACACACTCCCTCACACACAGGGACACACACACACTCCCACACACACAGGGACACACACACACTCCCTCACACACAGAGACACACACACACACTCCCACACACACAGAGACACACGCACACTCCCTCACACAGAGAGACACACACACTCCCTCACACACAGGGACACACACACACACTCCCACACACACAGAGACACACGCACACTCCCTCACACAGAGAGACACACACACTCCCTCACACACAGGGACACACATACACACTCCCACACACACGCGGACACACACACTCCCTCACACACAGGGACACACACACACACTCCCTCACATACAGAGACACATGCACACTCCCTCACACAGAGACACACACACTCTCCCTCACACACAGGGACACACACACACACTCCCACACACACAGGGACACACACACACACACTCCCTCACACACAGGGGGACACACACACTCCCACACACACAGAGACACACACACACACTCCCTCACACACAGGGACACACACACACTCCCTCACACACAGAGACACGCACACTCCCTAACTCACAGGGACACACACACACTCCCACACACACAGAGACACACACACACACACTCCCTCACACACAGAGACACACACACACTCCCTCACACACAGAGACACACACACTCCCTCGCACACAGGGACACACACACACTCCCTCACACACAGAGACACACACACACACTCCCACACACACAGAGACACACGCACACTCCCTCACACAGAGAGACACACACACTCCCTCACACACAGGGACACACACACACACTCCCACACACACAGAGACACACGCACACTCCCTCACACAGAGAGACACACACACTCCCTCACACACAGGGACACACATACACACTCCCACACACACGCGGACACACACACTCCCTCACACACAGGGACACACACACACAGTCCCTCACACACAGAGACACATGCACACTCCCTCACACAGAGACACACACACTCTCCCTCACACACAGGGACACACACACACACTCCCACACACACAGGGACACACACACACACACTCCCTCACACACAGGGACACACACACACTCCCACACACACAGAGACACACACACACACACTCCCTCACACACAGGGACACACACACACTCCCTCACACACAGAGACACGCACACTCCCTAACTCACAGGGACACACACACACTCCCACACACACAGAGACACACACACACACACTCCCTCACACACAGGGACACACACACACTCCCACACACACAGAGGCACACACACACACTCCCTCACACACAGGGACACACACACACTCCCTCACACACAGGGACACACACACACACTCCCTCACACACAGGGACACACACACACTCCCACACACACAGAGACACACACACACACACTCCCTCACACACAGGGACACACACACACTCCCACACACACAGAGACACACACACACACACTCCCTCGCACACAGAGACACACACACACTCCCACACACACAGAGACACACACACACACTCCCTCACACAGAGGGACACACACACACACTCCCTCACAGGGACACACGCACACACCCACACACACAGAGACACACACACACACTCCCTCACACACAGGGACACACACACACACTCCCACACACACAGAGACACACACACACACTCCCTCACACACAGGGACACACACACACTCCCTCACACACAGAGACACACGCACACTCCCTCACACACAGGGACACACGCACACTCCCTCACACACACAGGGACACACACACTCCCTCACACACACAGAGACACACACACACTCCCTCACACACAGGGACACACGCACACTCCCTCACACACACAGGGACACACACACACTCCCACACACACAGGGACACACACACACTCCCTCACACACAGAGATACACACACACTCCCTCACACACAGGGACACACACACACTCCCCCACACACAGGGACACACACTCACTCCCTCACACACACAGGGACACACACACTCCCCCACACACAGGGACACACACACACACTCCCTCACACACACAGGGACACACACACTCCCCCACACACATGGACACACACACACTCCCCCACACACAGGGACACACACACACTCCCTCACACACAGAGACACACACACACACTCCCACACACACAGAGACACACGCACACTCCCTCACACAGAGAGACACACACACTCCCTCACACACAGGGACACACACACACACTCCCACACACACAGAGACACACGCACACTCCCTCACACAGAGAGACACACACACTCCCTCACACACAGGGACACACATACACACTCCCACACACACGCGGACACACACACTCCCTCACACACAGGGACACACACACACACTCCCTCACACACAGAGACACATGCACACTCCCTCACACAGAGACACACACACACTCCCTCACACACAGGGACACACACACACACACTCCCTCACACGGGGACACACACACACTCCCTCACACACAGAGACACACACACACTCCCTCACACACAGGGACACACACACTCCCTCACACACAGGGACACACGCACACACACTCCCACACACACAGAGACACACACACTCCCTCAAACACAGGGACACACGCACACACACTCCCACACACACAGAGATACACACACACTCCCTCACACACAGAGACACACACACACTCCCTCACACACAGGGACACACGCACACACACTCCCTCACACACACAGACACACACTCCCTCACACACAGACACACACACACTCCCTCACACACAGAGACACACACACACACTCCCACACAGAGACACACACACTCCCTCACACACAGAGACACACACACACTCCCTCACACACAGGGACACACACACACACACTCCCTTACACACAGACACACACACACTCCCTCACACACACAGACACACACACACTCCCTCACACACAGAGACACACACACACACACTCCCACACACACAGAGACACACAAACTCCCTCACACACAGGGACACACGCACACTCCCTCACACACACAGACACACACACACACCCTCACACACAGAGACACACACACACACACTCCCACACACACAGAGACACACACACTCCCTCACTCACAGGGACACACGCACACTCCCTCACACACACAGACACACACTCCCTCACACACAGACACACACACACACACTCCCTCACACACACAGACACACACTCC
This sequence comes from Chiloscyllium punctatum, assembly GCF_047496795.1. Taxonomy (NCBI): domain Eukaryota; kingdom Metazoa; phylum Chordata; class Chondrichthyes; order Orectolobiformes; family Hemiscylliidae; genus Chiloscyllium; species Chiloscyllium punctatum. The sequence continues at coordinate 3,412 of NW_027311277.1, read as the reverse complement.
CTCACACACAGAGACACACACACTCCCTCGCACACAGAGACACACACTCCCTCACACACAGACACACACACACTCCCTCACACACAGAGACACACACACACTCCCTCACACACAGAGACACACACACTCCCTCACACACAGGGACACACACACACACTCCCACACACACAGGGACACACACACACACTCCCTCACACACAGGGACACACACACTCCCTCGCACACAGAGACACACACTCCCTCACACACAGGGACACACACACACTCCCTCACACACAGAGACACACACTCCCTCACACACAGGGACACACACACACTCCCTCACACACAGGGACACACACACACTCCCTCACACACAGAGACACACACTCCCTAACACACACGGACGGACACACACTCCCTCACACACAGACACACACACACACTCACTCACACACAGGGACACACATACACACTCCCACACACACAGGGACACACATACACACTCACTCACACACAGGGACACACATACACACTCCCTAACACACACGGACGGACACACACACACTCCCACACAGACACACACACTCACTCACACACAGGGACACACATACACACTCCCACACACACGGGGACACACACGCACTCCCTCACACACAGAGACACACACACACTCCCTCACACACAGACACACACACACACTCCCTCACACACACACACACACACACACTCACTCACACACAGGGACACACATACACACTCCCACACACACGGGGACACACACACACTCCCTCACACACAGAGACACACACACTCCCTCGCACACAGGGACACACACACACTCCCTCACACACAGAGACACACACACACTCCCTCACACACAGAGACACACACTCCCTAACACACACGGACACACACACACTCCCTCACACACAGACACACACACACACTCCCACACACACAGGGACACACACACACTCACTCACACACAGGGACACACATACACACTCCCTCACACACGGTGACACACACACACTCCCTCACACACAGGGACACACGCACACTCCCTCACACACAGAGACACACACACTCCCTCGCACACAGGGACACACACACACTCCCTCACACACAGAGACACACACTCCCTCACACACAGACACACACACACACTCACTCACACACAGAGACACTCACACTCCCTCGCACACAGAGACACACACTCCCTCACACACAGACACACACACACACTCACTCACACACAGAGACACACACACTCCCTCACACACAGGGACACACGCACACTCCCTCACACACAGAGACACACACTCCCTCACACACAGGGACACACACACACTCCCTCACACACAGAGACACACACTCCCTCACACACAGGGACACACACACTCCCACACACACACTGCCACACACAAAGAGACACACGCACACTCCCTCACACACAGGGACACACACACACTCCCTCACACACAGAGACACACACACACACTCCCTCACACACAGGGACACACACACACTCCCTCACACACAGAGACACACACACACACTCCCTCACACAGGGACACACACACACACTCCCTCACACACAGAGACACACGCACACTCCCTCACACACAGAGACACACACACACTCCCTCACACACACGGACACACACACACTCCCTCACACACAGAGACACACACACACACTCCCTCACACACAGGGACACACACACACACTGCCACACACAAAGAGACACACGCACACTCCCTCACACACAGGGACACACACACACTCCCTCACACACAGAGACACACACACACACTCCCTCACACACAGGGACAAACACACACACTCCCTCACACACAGGGACACACACACACTCCCTCACACACAGGGACACACATACACACTCCCTCACACACAGGGACACACCCACACACACAGAGACACACACACACTCCCTCACACACAGAGACACACACACACTCCCTCACACACACGGACACACACACACTCCCTCACACACAGAGACACACACACACTCACTCACACATGGACACACACACACACTCCCACACACACGGGGACACACACACACTCCCACACAGACACACACACACACTCCCTCACACATGGACACACACACACACTCCCACACACACACAGACACACACACACACACTCCCTCACACACGGGGACACACACACACTCCCACACAGACACACACACACACTCCCTCACACATGGACACACACACACACTCCCACACACACAGGGACACACACACACTCCCTCACACACAGGGACACACACACCACTCCCACACAGACACACACACACACTCCCTCACACACACACACACACACTCCCTCACACATGGACACACACACACACTCCCACACACACAGGGACACACACACACTCCCACACACACAGAGACACACACACACTCCCTCACACACAGGGACACACACACACTCCCACACAGACACACATACACACTCCCCACACATGGACACACACACACACTCCCACACACACAGGGACACACACACACTCCCACACACACACGGACACAAACACACTCCCTCACACACACGGACACACACACACTCCCTCACACACACACGGACACACACACACTCCCTCACACACACGGACACACGCACACTCCCTCACACACAGGGACACACACACACTCCCTCACACACGCGGACACACACACACACTCCCTCACACACAGGGACACACACACACACCCACACACACAGGGACACACACACACTCCCTCACACACAGGGACACACACACACTGACACACACACACACACACTCCCTCACACACAGAGACACACACGCACACCCACACACACAGGGACACACACACACTCCCTCACACACAGGGACACACACACACTCCCTCACACACAGGGACACACACACACTCCCTCACACACGCGGACACACACACACTCCCTCACACACAGGGACACACACTCCCTCACACACAGAGACACACACACACTCCCTCACACACACAGACACACACACATTCCCTCACACACAGGGACACACACACACACCCACACACACAGGGACACACGCACACTCCCTCACACACACGGACACAAACACACTCCCTCACACACACAGACACACACACCCTCCCTCACACACACACGGACACACCCACCCTCCCTCACACACAGGGACACACACACACTCCCTCACACACACAGACACACACACACACTCTCACACACACACAGACACACATACTTCTCCCACACACACGGGGACACACACACACTCCCTCACACACACACGGGGACACACACACACTCCCTCACACACAGAGACACACACACACTCCCTCACACACGCGGACACACACACACTCCCTCACACACACACGGGGACACACACACACTCCC
>NW_027311276.1:25000-31814 GCF_047496795.1 Chiloscyllium punctatum | reverse complement strand
CTCGCCTTCGAGGGCGGACCCTCCCCCGTGTACAGGCCGGTTTTCGTGCATTTCGAACCGTGGGAAGTGATCCAAAAGGGAATGGGGGTGAACGTGACTGCCCAACCCGGCTTTGAGACTTGTAAGCCGGGTAGCTCAGCCGGGTTGGACCCGGCGGTTCTGCCGACGGTCTCGACTTCGAGGCGGGTGCCTCCCCCGTGTACAGGCCGATTTTCATGCATTTGCAACGGTGGGAAGTTGCCCAAAAGTCGATGGGAGTGAATGTGACTGCTCAACCCGACTTCGAGACTTGTAAGCCGGGTAGCTCAGCCGGGTTTGACCCGGCGGTTCTGCCGACGGTCTCGCCTTCGAGGGGGGAGCCTCCCCCGTGTACAGGCCGATTTTCGTGCATTTCCAACGGTGGGAACAGGTTCAAAAGGGGATGGGAGTGATTGTGACTGCTCAACCCGACTCTAGGGCTTCTAACCCGGGTAGCCCGGCCGGGTTTGACCCGGCGGTTCTGCCGACGGTCTCGTCTTCGAGGCGGGTGCCTCCCCCGTATACAGGCCGATTTTCATGCATTTCGAACCGTGGGAAGTGGTCCAAAAGGGAATGGGGGTGGACGTGTCTGCTCATACCGACTTTGAGACTTGTAAGCCGGGTAGCTCAGCCGGGTTTGATCCGGCGGTTCTGCCGACGGTCTCGCCTTCGAGGGGGGAGCCTCCCCCGTGTTCAGTCCGATTTCCATGCATTTCCAACCGTGGGAAGTTGCCCAAAAGGGGATGGGAGTGAATGTGACTGCTCAACCCGACTTTGGCGCTTCCGAGCCGGGTAGCTCAGCCGGGTTTGACCCGGCGGTTCTGCCGACGGTCTCGTCTTCGAGGCGGGTGCCTCCCCCGTATACAGGCCGATTTTCATGCATTTCGAACCGTGGGAAGTGGTCCAAAAGGGAATGGGGGTGGACGTGTCTGCTCATACCGACTTTGAGACTTGTAAGCCGGGTAGCTCAGCCGGGTTTGATCCGGCGGTTCTGCCGACGGTCTCGCCTTCGAGGGGGGAGCCTCCCCCGTGTTCAGTCCGATTTCCATGCATTTCCAACCGTGGGAAGTTGCCCAAAAGGGGATGGGAGTGAATGTGACTGCTCAACCCGACTTTGGCGCTTCCGAGCCGGGTAGCTCAGCCGGGTTTGACCCGGCGGTTCTGCCGACGGTCTCGTCTTCGAGGCGGGTGCCTCCCCCGTGTACAGGCCGATTTTCATGCATTTGGAACCGTGGGAAGTGGTCCAAAAGGGAATGGGGGTGGACGTGACTGCTCATACCGACTTTGAGACTTGTAAGCCGGGTAGCTCAGCCGGGTTTGACCCGGCGGTTCTGCCGACGGTCTCGCCTTCGAGGGGGGAGCCTCCCCCGTGTTCAGTCCGATTTTCGTGCATTTCCCACGGTGGGAAATGGTATCTTTCATTACGGGGACAAGGGTCTGAAGCGGTGAAGTCAGTAACCGGCATAGTTAAGGAAAGGGTTCGAATTTTCTCAACAGTACGAAAAAAGTGAGCAGGGAAGCTAGAGAAGGTGTCAGTGAGTCCCAAACGAGTGAACCGCAAAACTTAGGGAAATGCCCGAAAGCGTTTTAAAGGGTGAAATCGGGAACGAGGAAATGATCGGAAAGTGCCTGAAAGTGCTAAATGAGTAAACAGAAAAACGAAGAAAAATGTTTGAAAAGAAGAAGTGAGTAACCAGGAAAACTTAGAAAAATGTTCAAAACGAAGAAATCAGTAACCAGGAAAACTTAGAAAAATGATCAAAAAGAAGAAATGAGTAACCAGGAAAACTTAGAAAAATGTTTTAAAAAGAAGAAATCAGTAACCAGGAAAACTTAGGAAAATGTTTAAAAAGAAGAAATCAGTAACCAGAAAAACTGCGAAAAATGTTTAAAAAGAAGAAATGAGTAACCAGAAAAACTTAGAAAAATGTTTAAAAAGAAGAAATCAGTAACCAGGAAAACTTAGAAAAATGTTTAAAAAGAAGAAATCAGTAACCAGGAAAACTTAGAAAAATGTTATAAAAGAAGAAGTGAGTAACCAGAAAAACTTAGAAAAATGTTTAAAAAGAAGAAATCAGTAACCAGAAAAACTGCGAAAAATGTTTAAAAAGAAGAAATCAGTAACCAGACAAACTGCGAAAAATGTTTAAAAAGAAGAAATCAGTAACCAGGAAAACTTAGAAAAATGTTTAAAAAGAAGAAGTGAGTAACCAGAAAAACTTAGAAAAATGTTTAAAAAGAAGAAATCAGTAACCAGAAAAACTTAGAAAAATGTTTAAAAAGAAGAAATCAGTAACCAGAAAAACTGCGAAAAATGTTTAAAAAGAAGAAATCAGTAACCAGAAAAACTTAGAAAAATGTTTAAAAAGAAGAAGTGAGTAACCAGAAAAACTTAGAAAAATGTTTAAAAAGAAGAAATCAGTAACCAGAAAAACGGCGAAAAATGTTTAAAAAGAAGAAATCAGTAACCAGACAAACTGCGAAAAATGTTTAAAAAGAAGAAATCAGTAACCAGAAAAACTTAGAAAAATGTTTAAAAAGAAGAAATCAGTAACCAGAAAAACTTAGAAAAATGTTTCAAAAGAAGAAGTGAGTAACCAGAAAAACTTAGAAAAATGTTTAAAAAGAAGAAGTGAGTAACCAGAAAAACTTAGAAAAATGTTTAAAAAGAAGAAATCAGTAACCAGAAAAACTTAGAAAAATGTTTAAAAAGAAGAAATCAGTAACCAGAAAAACTGCGAAAAATGTTTAAAAAGAAGAAATCAGTAACCAGACAAACTGCGAAAAATGTTTAAAAAGAAGAAATCAGTAACCAGGAAAACTTAGAAAAATGTTTAAAAAGAAGAAGTCAGTAACCAGAAAAACTTAGAAAAATGTTTAAAAAGAAGAAATCAGTAACCAGAAAAACTTAGAAAAATGTTTAAAAAGAAGAAATCAGTAACCAGAAAAACTGCGAAAAATGTTTAAAAAGAAGAAATCAGTAACCAGAAAAACTTAGAAAAATGTTTAAAAAGAAGAAGTGAGTAACCAGAAAAACTTAGAAAAATGTTTAAAAAGAAGAAATCAGTAACCAGAAAAACGGCGAAAAATGTTTAAAAAGAAGAAATCAGTAACCAGACAAACTGCGAAAAATGTTTAAAAAGAAGAAATCAGTAACCAGAAAAACTTAGAAAAATGTTTCAAAAGAAGAAGTGAGTAACCAGAAAAACTTAGAAAAATGTTTAAAAAGAAGAAGTGAGTAACCAGAAAAACTTAGAAAAATGTTTAAAAAGAAGAAATCAGTAACCAGAAAAACTTAGAAAAATGTTTAAAAAGAAGAAATCAGTAACCAGAAAAACTGCGAAAAATGTTTAAAAAGAAGAAATCAGTAACCAGACAAACTGCGAAAAATGTTTAAAAAGAAGAAATCAGTAACCAGGAAAACTTAGAAAAATGTTTAAAAAGAAGAAGTGAGTAACCAGAAAAACTTAGAAAAATGTTTAAAAAGAAGAAATCAGTAACCAGAAAAACTTAGAAAAATGTTTAAAAAGAAGAAATCAGTAACCAGAAAAACTGCGAAAAATGTTTAAAAAGAAGAAATCAGTAACCAGAAAAACTTAGAAAAATGTTTAAAAAGAAGAAGTGAGTAACCAGAAAAACTTAGAAAAATGTTTAAAAAGAAGAAATCAGTAACCAGAAAAACGGCGAAAAATGTTTAAAAAGAAGAAATCAGTAACCAGACAAACTGCGAAAAATGTTTAAAAAGAAGAAATCAGTAACCAGAAAAACTTAGAAAAATGTTTCAAAAGAAGAAGTGAGTAACCAGAAAAACTTAGAAAAATGTTTAAAAAGAAGAAGTGAGTAACCAGAAAAACTTAGAAAAATGTTTAAAAAGAAGAAATCAGTAACCAGAAAAACTTAGAAAAATGTTTAAAAAGAAGAAATCAGTAACCAGAAAAACTTAGAAAAATGTTTAAAAAGAAGAAATCAGTAACCAGAAAAACTGCGAAAAATGTTTAAAAAGAAGAAATCAGTAACCAGACAAACTGCGAAAAATGTTTAAAAAGAAGAAATCAGTAACCAGGAAAACTTAGAAAAATGTTTAAAAAGAAGAAGTGAGTAACCAGAAAAACTTAGAAAAATGTTTAAAAAGAAGAAATCAGTAACCAGAAAAACTTAGAAAAATGTTTAAAAAGAGAAGAAATCAGTAACCAGAAAAACTGCGAAAAATGTTTAAAAAGAAGAAATCAGTAACCAGGAAAACTTAGAAAAATGTTTAAAAAGAAGAAGTGAGTAACCAGAAAAACTTAGAAAAATGTTTAAAAAGAAGAAATCAGTAACCAGAAAAACTTAGAAAAATGTTTAAAAAGAAGAAATCAGTAACCAGAAAAACTGCGAAAAATGTTTAAAAAGAAGAAATCAGTAACCAGAAAAACTTAGAAAAATGTTTAAAAAGAAGAAGTGAGTAACCAGAAAAACTTAGAAAAATGTTTAAAAAGAAGAAATCAGTAACCAGAAAAACGGCGAAAAATGTTTAAAAAGAAGAAATCAGTAACCAGACAAACTGCGAAAAATGTTTAAAAAGAAGAAATCAGTAACCAGAAAAACTTAGAAAAATGTTTCAAAAGAAGAAGTGAGTAACCAGAAAAACTTAGAAAAATGTTTAAAAAGAAGAAGTGAGTAACCAGAAAAACTTAGAAAAATGTTTAAAAAGAAGAAATCAGTAACCAGAAAAACTTAGAAAAATGTTTAAAAAGAAGAAATCAGTAACCAGAAAAACTGCGAAAAATGTTTAAAAAGAAGAAATCAGTAACCAGGAAAACTTAGAAAAATGTTTAAAAAGAAGAAATGAGTAACCAGGAAAACTTAGAAAAATGTTTAAAAAGAAGAAATGAGTAACCAGGAAAACTTAGAAAAATGTTTAAAAAGAAGAAATCAGTAACCAGAAAAACTTAGAAAAATGTTTAAAAAGAAGAAATCAGTAACCAGAAAAACGGCGAAAAATGTTTAAAAAGAAGAAATGAGTAACCAGAAAAACTTAGAAAAATGTTTAAAAAGAAGAAATCAGTAACCAGAAAAACGGCGAAAAATGTTTAAAAAGAAGAAATCAGTAACCAGAAAAACTTAGAAAAATGTTTAAAAAGAAGAAGTGAGTAACCAGAAAAACTTAGAAAAATGTTTAAAAAGAAGAAATGAGTAACCAGAAAAACTTAGAAAAATGTTTAAAAAGAAGAAATCAGTAACCAGAAAAACTTAGAAAAATGTTTAAAAAGAAGAAATGAGTAACCAGAAAAACGGCGAAAAATGTTTAAAAAGAAGAAATCAGTAACCAGAAAAACGGCGAAAAATGTTTAAAAAGAAGAAATCAGTAACCAGACAAACTGCGAAAAATGTTTAAAAAGAAGAAATCAGTAACCAGAAAAACTTAGAAAAATGTTTAAAAAGAAGAAATCAGTAACCAGGAAAACTTGGAAAAAAACACTTAGAAAAATTTTCAGCAAAGTGTGAAAAATATTCTAAGTGTCAGCGGAGGAAAATGCTGCAGCATCGGGAAAGATTCGCAAACTTACACCGAACATGTGCTCCGAAGTGCCGGAGGAATTGGGTGAATTGAGCCCGGCAAATGGCCAGCTGTCGTTTTGTGCCTGCAGCCCGAAAACTTTAACTTTGTCTGTCGCGGAAGTCCGGACCGAGAAAAATCCAAACGGTTTTGACCGGACCGAGTTCCAGACCGATGCAGTCAAATTTGGAATTCAGACCCATTCAGTGCCACTTGTAGTTTTTCCGCAGTGAGGTTGGCGGGGTACCCGGAGATATATGGGAACACGATTTTTAGAACAAAATGGCGGCGCGGGACCGTTCTGAAAGGCATCCGAAAAACGGTTCCACGGGCATAGCACTTTAATGACAGGTATGAGTGCATGCCGGAGAGCTCTTGGAAGTCGAATTTTTGACACTTTGTCAATTTTTTGACAGATTTGACAAACTCTTTCTGTCTGTTCTAAGAGTCAGTCAGAGACTTGTGCGGCGGTCTTTTGACACTATTGGAGGGCGGGCAAACCCCACGTTGACTCCGGCCGTCCCTCCACAGGCGCTCGTGTCCAAAATGAAGGCGAGAGACGCGAGTGGCCTGGTTCCCTTGGGTGTTGCCAAGAAGGCTGCGGGCTGACCGTTGCCTGAGCACTCCCTAAAGCCTCTTGTGATGAGAGCAGACCTCGCCTGCCGCACGACCGGCTCTGGGAGTCGTTGGGCCGCTATTTGTGAATAGTCTGGTCCTCCTCTGCCACCCGGACAAGCGCGATGGCTCTGCCGCCCTGCGGTGCTCGTCACCCAGGTTTGGGGAACACGATACTCGTAACAAAAATAAAAGGCGGCTCGGGACCTGCAGGCGAAAGGGGTCCCGTGGTGCTAAGCACGTCGACTTCGGGTCTCGGTGCAAGCCGGAGAGCTCACGGAAGTCTAAAGTTTTCGGCACGTGGTCGAATCTTTTCAAAGGCTTACCCGGCTCTTTCCGTCCATTCTGAGAGTAAGTCAGAGGCCGGTGCGGAGGTCTCTTGACAATCGGAGGGGGTGGTGGCCCTCCGCAGGCGCTCGTGTCGAAAATGAAGGCGAGAGACGCGAGTGGCCTGGTTCCCCTGGGTGTTGCCAGGAAGGCTGCGGGCTGACCCTTGCCTGAGCACTCCCTAAAGCCTCTTGTGATGAGAGCAGACCTCGCGCGCCGCACGACCGGCTCTGGGAGTCGTTGGGCCGCTATCTGTGAATAGTCTGGTCCTCCTCTGCCACCCGGCCAAGTGCGATGGCTCTGCCGCCCTGCGGT
>NW_027311276.1:0-10000 GCF_047496795.1 Chiloscyllium punctatum | reverse complement strand
GACACTTAGAATATTTTCGGGTTGGTATAAATCAGTAACCACCGACACTTAGAATATTTTCGAGTTGGTATAAATCAGTAACCACTGACACTTAGAATATTTTCGACTTGGTATAAATCAGTAACCACTGACACTTAGAATATTTTCGGGTTGGTATAAATCAGTAACCACCGACACTTAGAATATTTTCGAGTTGGTATAAATCAGTAACCACCGACACTTAGAATTTTTTCGAGTTGGTATAAATCAGTAACCACTGACACTTAGAATATTTTCGGGTTGGTATAAATCAGTAACCACCGACACTTAGAATATTTTCGAGTTGGTATAAATCAGTAACCACTGACACTTAGAATTTTTTCGAGTTGGTATAAATCAGTAACCACTGACACTTAGAATATTTTCGACTTGGTATAAATCAGTAACCACTGACACTTAGAATATTTTCGGGTAGGTATAAATCAGTAACCACCGACACTTAGAATATTTTCGAGTTGGTATAAATCAGTAACCACCGACACTTAGAATTTTTTCGAGTTGGTATAAATCAGTAACCACTGACACTTAGAATTTTTTCGGGTTGGTATAAATCAGTAACCACCGACACTTAGAATATTTTCGAGTTGGTATAAATCAGTAACCACTGACACTTAGAATTTTTTCGGGTCGGTATAAATCAGTAACCACTGACACTTAGAATTTTTTCGAGTTGGTATAAATCAGTAACCACTGACACTTAGAATATTTTCGGGTTGGTATAAATCAGTAACCACTGACACTTAGAATTTTTTCGACTTGGTATAAATCAGTAACCACTGACACTTAGAATTTTTTCGGGTTGGTATAAATCAGTAACCACTGACACTTAGAATATTTTCGGGTTGGTATAAATCAGTAACCACTGACACTTAGAATTTTTTCGGGTTGGTATAAATCAGTAACCACCGACACTTAGAATTTTTTCGGCTCAGTAGAAATCAGTAACCAAGCGCATTTTTGAATTGGTTACTGATTTCTCCGTTCGAGTTGCGGCTGCGGTTGGCTTCAAATAGTGGTGGGGGCTTAATTATCGCCGAGGGGAGCATGTCCCGGTGGTGTGGCCGAGGATGGAGTGCCTTTTGAAGGGGGTGTTTCTGAATTTGGACCCTTTTTGAGTTGCATGGCCGGATGGGTGTGGTTTTGAAGGGTGTGTCTGTCTGGAGTGGCACCGGCGTTGGTGTGAGGCTGAGGGTGGGCGTTCGGTTCCTGGTTAGGGATAGGGAAAGGGTGAGACTTAGCTTTAGTGCTCGTGCCCCCGATTTTGGTAATGTTTGACGTCAATTTTCCAAGGAGGCGAATGCAAGGCTTCAGAGGGACTTTGAGTGTTCGGGGGCGGGGTAGCTCAGCCGGATTTGCCCCGGCGGTTCTGCGGACGGTGTTGACTTCGAGGGCGGACCGGCCCCCGTGTTCAGTCCGAATATCGTGCATTGTTAACGGCGGGAAGTGTTCCAAAAGGGAATGGGATTGAATGTGACTGCTGAAGCCGACTTTGAGACCTGTAACGCGGGTAGCTCAGCCGGATTTGACCCGGCGGTTCTGGCGACGGTCTCGCCTTCGAGGGGGGAGCGCCCCGCGTGTTCAGGCCGAATTTTGTGCATTTCCATCGGCGGGAAGAGGTCCAAACGGGAATGGGATTGAATGTGACTGCTGAAGCCGACATTGAGACCTCTAACGCGGGTAGCTCGGCAGGATTTGACCCGGCGGTTCTGCCGAAGGTCTCACCTTCGAGGGGGGAGCGTCCCGCGTGTTCAGGCCGAATATCGTGCATTGTTAACGGCGGGAAGTGTTCCAAACGGGAATGGGATTGAATGTGACTGCTGAAGCCGACATTGAGACCTCTAACGCGGGTAGCTCGGCCGGATTTGACCCGGCGGTTCTGGCGACGGTCTCGCCTTCGAGGGGGGAGCGTCCCGCGTGTTCAGGCCGAATTTTGTGCATTTCCATCGGCGGGAAGAGGTCCAAACGGGAATGGGATTGAATGTGACTGCTGAAGCCGACATTGAGACCTCTAACGCGGGTAGCTCGGCAGGATTTGACCCGGCGGTTCTGCCGAAGGTCTCACCTTCGAGGGGGGAGCGTCCCGCGTGTTCAGGCCGAATATCGTGCATTGTTAACGGCGGGAAGTGTTCCAAAAGGGAATGGGATTGAATGTGACTGCTGAAGCCGACATTGAGACCTCTAACGCGGGTAGCTCGGCCGGATTTGACCCGGCGGTTCTGGCGACGGTCTCGCCTTCGAGGGGGGAGCGTCCCGCGTGTTCAGGCCGAATTTTGTGCATTTCCATCGGCGGGAAGAGGTCCAAACGGGAATGGGATTGAATGTGACTGCTGAAGCCGACATTGAGACCTCTAACGCGGGTAGCTCGGCCGGATTTGACCCGGCGGTTCTGCCGAAGGTCTCACCTTCGAGGGGGGAGCGTCCCGCGTGTTCAGGCCGAGTTTTGTGCATTTCCATCGGCGGGAAGAGGTCCAAACGGGAATGGGATTGAATGTGACTGCTGAAGCCGACATTGAGACCTCTAACGCGGGTAGCTCGGCCGGATTTGACCCGGCGGTTCTGCCGAAGGTCTCAGCTTCGAGGGGGGAGCGCCCACCGTGTACAGGCCGATTTTCATGCATTTCCAACCGTGGGAAGGGGTCCGAAAGGGGATGGGGGTGAACGTGACTGCTCAACCCGACTTTGAGACCTCTAACGCGGGTAGCTCAGCCGGATTTGACCCGGCGGTTCTGGCGACGGTCTCGCCTTCGAGGGGGGAGCGTCCCGCGTGTTCAGGCCGAATTTTGTGCATTTCCATCGGCGGGAAGAGGTCCAAACGGGAATGGGATTGAATGTGACTGCTGAAGCCGACATTGAGACCTCTAACGCGGGTAGCTCGGCCGGATTTGACCCGGCGGTTCTGCCGAAGGTCTCACCTTCGAGGGGGGAGCGTCCCGCGTGTTCAGGCCGAATTTTGTGCATTTCCATCGGCGGGAAGAGGTCCAAACGGGAATGGGATTGAATGTGACTGCTGAAGCCGACATTGAGACCTCTAACGCGGGTAGCTCGGCCGGATTTGACCCGGCGGTTCTGCCGAAGGTCTCACCTTCGAGGGGGGAGCGCCCACCGTGTACAGGCCGATTTTCATGCATTTCCAACCGTGGGAAGGGGTCCGAAAGGGGATGGGGGTGAACGTGACTGCTCAACCCGACTTTGAGACCTGTAACGCGGGTAGCTCAGCCGGATTTGACCCGGCGGTTCTGGCGACGGTCTCGCCTTCGAGGGGGGAGCGTCCCGCGTGTTCAGGCCGAATTTTGTGCATTTCCATCGGCGGGAAGAGGTCCAAACGGGAATGGGATTGAATGTGACTGCTGAAGCCGACATTGAGACCTCTAACGCGGGTAGCTCGGCCGGATTTGACCCGGCGGTTCTGCCGAAGGTCTCACCTTCGAGGGGGGAGCGTCCCGCGTGTTCAGTGCCGAATTTTGTGCATTTCCATCGGCGGGAAGAGGTCCAAACGGGAATGGGATTGAATGTGACTGCTGAAGCCGACATTGAGACCTCTAACGCGGGTAGCTCGGCCGGATTTGACCCGGCGGTTCTGCCGAAGGTCTCACCTTCGAGGGGGGAGCGCCCACCGTGTACAGGCCGATTTTCATGCATTTCCAACCGTGGGAAGGGGTCCGAAAGGGGATGGGGGTGAACGTGACTGCTCAACCCGACTTTGAGACCTGTAACGCGGGTAGCTCAGCCGGATTTGACCCGGCGGTTCTGGCGACGGTCTCGCCTTCGAGGGGGGAGCGCCCCGCGTGTTCAGGCCGAATTTTGTGCATTTCCATCGGCGGGAAGAGGTCCAAACGGGAATGGGATTGAATGTGACTGCTGAAGCCGACATTGAGACCTCTAACGCGGGTAGCTCGGCAGGATTTGACCCGGCGGTTCTGCCGAAGGTCTCACCTTCGAGGGGGGAGCGCCCACCGTGTACAGGCCGATTTTCATGCATTTCCAACCGTGGGAAGGGGGCCGAAAGGGGATGGGGGTGAATGTGACTGCTCAACCCGACTTTGAGGCATCTAACCCGGGTAGCTCAGCCGGGTTTGACCCGGCGGTTCTGCCGACTGCCTCGCCTTCGAGGGGGGAGCGTCCCCCGTGTACAGGCCGATTTTCATGCATTTCGAACCGTGGGAAGTGGCCCAAAAGGGGATGGGGGTGAATGTGACTGCTCAACCCGACTTTGGCGCTTCCGAGCCGGGTAGCCCGGCCGGGTTTGACCCGGCGGTTCTGCCGTCGGTCTCGCCTTCGAGGGCGGAGCCTCCCCCGTGTACAGGCCGATTTTCATGCATTTGCAACGGTGGGAAGTTGCCCAAAAGTCGATGGGAGTGAATGTGACTGCTCAACCCGACTTTGAGACTTTTAAGCCGGGTAGCTCAGCCGGGTTTGACCCGGCGGTTCTGCCGACGGTCTCGCCTTCGAGGGGGGAGCCTCCCCCGTGTACAGGCCGATTTTCGTGCATTTCCAACGGTGGGAAGAGGTTCAAAAGGGGATGGGAGTGAATGTGACTGCTCAACCCGACTCTGAGGCTTCTAACCCGGGTAGCTCGGCCGGGTTTGATCCGGCGGTTCTGCCGACGGTCTCGTCTTCGAGGCCGGTGCCTCCCCCGTGTACAGGCCGATTTTCGTGCATTTCCAACGGTGGGAAGTGGTCCAAAAGGGAATGGGGGTGGACGTGTCTGCTCATACCGACTTTGAGACTTGTAAGCCGGGTAGCTCAGCCGGGTTTGACCCGGCGGTTCTGCCGACGGTCTCGCCTTCGAGGGGGGAGCCTCCCCCGTGTACAGGCCGATTTCCGTGCATTTCCAACGGTGGGAAGAGGTTCAAAAGGGGATGGGAGTGAATGTGACTGCTCAACCCGACTCTGAGGCTTCTAACCCGGGTAGCTCGGCCGGGTTTGATCCGGCGGTTCTGCCGACGGTCTCGTCTTCGAGGCCGGTGCCTCCCCCGTGTACAGGCCGATTTTCGTGCATTTCCAACGGTGGGAAGAGGTTCAAAAGGGGATGGGGGTGAATGCGACTGCTCAACCCGACTCTGAGGCTTCTAACCCGGGTAGCCCGGCCGGGTTTGACCCGGCGGTTCTGCCGTCGGTCTCGCCTTCGAGGGCGGAGCCTCCCCCGTGTACAGGCCGATTTTCATGCATTTGCAACGGTGGGAAGTTGCCCAAAAGTCGATGGGAGTGAATGTGACTGCTCAACCCGACTTTGAGACTTTTAAGCCGGGTAGCTCAGCCGGGTTTGACCCGGCGGTTCTGCCGACGGTCTCGCCTTCGAGGGGGGAGCCTCCCCCGTGTACAGGCCGATTTTCGTGCATTTCCAACGGTGGGAAGAGGTTCAAAAGGGGATGGGAGTGAATGTGACTGCTCAACCCGACTCTGAGGCTTCTAACCCGGGTAGCTCGGCCGGGTTTGATCCGGCGGTTCTGCCGACGGTCTCGTCTTCGAGGCCGGTGCCTCCCCCGTGTACAGGCCGATTTTCGTGCATTTCCAACGGTGGGAAGTGGTCCAAAAGGGAATGGGGGTGGACGTGTCTGCTCATACCGAC
This sequence comes from Chiloscyllium punctatum, assembly GCF_047496795.1. Taxonomy (NCBI): domain Eukaryota; kingdom Metazoa; phylum Chordata; class Chondrichthyes; order Orectolobiformes; family Hemiscylliidae; genus Chiloscyllium; species Chiloscyllium punctatum. Next base: position 4,392 of record NW_027311276.1, on the reverse strand, counting down.
TTTGAGACTTGTAAGCCGGGTAGCTCAGCCGGGTTTGTTCCGGCGGTTCTGCCGACGGTCTCGTCATCGAGGGGGGAGCCTCCCCCGTGTCCAGGCCGATTTTCATGCATTTCCAACCGTGGGAAGTGGTCCAAAAGGGAATGGGGGTGAATGTGACTGCTCATACCGACTTTGAGACTTTTAAGCCGGGTAGCTCAGCCGGGTTTGACCCGGCGGTTCTGCCGACGGTCTCGCCTTCGAGGGGGGAGCGTCCCCCGTGTTCAGGCCGAATTTTGTGCATTTCGAACCGTGGGAAGTTGCCCAAAAGTCGATGGGAGTGAATGTGACTGCTCAACCCGACTTTGAGACTTGTAAGCCGGGTAGCTCAGCCGGGTTTGACCCGGCGGTTCTGCCGACGGTCTCGTCTTCGAGGCGGGTGCCTCCCCCGTGTACAGGCCGATTTTCATGCATTTCGTACCGTGGGAAGCGGTCCAAAAGGGGATGGGAGTGAACGTGACTGCTCATACCGACTTTGGCGCTTCCGAGCCGGGTAGCTCAGCCGGGTTTGACCCGGCGGGTCTGCCGACGGTCTCGCCTTCGAGGGGGGAGCGTCCCCCGTGTTCAGGCCGAATCTTGTGCATTTCGAACCGTGGGAAGTTGCCCAAAAGTCGATGGGAGTGAATGTGACTGCTCAACCCGACTTTGAGACTTGTAAGCCGGGTAGCTCAGCCGGGTTTGACCCGGCGGTTCTGCCGACGGTCTCGTCTTCGAGGCGGATGCCACCCCCGTGTACAGGCCGATTTTCGTGCATTTCCAACCGTGGGAAGTGGTCTAAAAGTCGATGGGAGTGAACGTGACTGCTCAACCCGACTCTGAGGCTTCTAACCCGGGTAGCTCGGCCGGGTTTGACCCGGCGGTTCTGCCGACGGTCTCGTCTTCGAGGCGGGTGCCTCCCCCGTGTACAGGCCGATTTTCGTGCATTTCGAACCGTGGGAAGTGGTCTAAAAGTCGATGGGAGTGAACGTGACTGCTCAACCCGACTTTGAGACTTGTAAGCCGGGTAGCTCAGCCAGGTTTGACCCGGCGGTTCTGCCGACGGTCTCGCCTTCGAGGGCGGACCCTCCCCCGTGTACAGGCCGGTTTTCGTGCATTTCGAACCGTGGGAAGTGATCCAAAAGGGAATGGGGGTGAACGTGACTGCCCAACCCGGCTTTGAGACTTGTAAGCCGGGTAGCTCAGCCGGGTTGGACCCGGCGGTTCTGCCGACGGTCTCGACTTCGAGGCGGGTGCCTCCCCCGTGTACAGGCCGATTTTCATGCATTTGCAACGGTGGGAAGTTGCCCAAAAGTCGATGGGAGTGAATGTGACTGCTCAACCCGACTTCGAGACTTGTAAGCCGGGTAGCTCAGCCGGGTTTGACCCGGCGGTTCTGCCGACGGTCTCGCCTTCGAGGGGGGAGCCTCCCCCGTGTACAGGCCGATTTTCGTGCATTTCCAACGGTGGGAAGAGGTTCAAAAGGGGATGGGAGTGAATGTGACTGCTCAACCCGACTTTGGCGCTTCCGAGCCGGGTAGCTCAGCCGGGTTTGACCCGGCGGGTCTGCCGACGGTCTCGTCTTCGAGGCGGGTGCCTCCCCCGTATACAGGCCGATTTTCATGCATTTCGAACCGTGGGAAGTGGTCCAAAAGGGAATGGGGGTGGACGTGTCTGCTCATACCGACTTTGAGACTTGTAAGCCGGGTAGCTCAGCCGGGTTTGTTCCGGCGGTTCTGCCGACGGTCTCGTCTTCGAGGCGGGTGCCTCCCCCGTGTACAGGCCGATTTTCGTGCATTTCGAACCGTGGGAAGTGGTCCAAAAGGGGATGGGAGTGAATGTGACTGCTCAACCCGACTTTGGCGCTTCCGAGCCGGGTAGCTCAGCCGGGTTTGACCCGGCGGGTCTGCCGACGGTCTCGTCTTCGAGGCGGGTGCCTCCCCCGTATACAGGCCGATTTTCATGCATTTCGAACCGTGGGAAGTGGTCCAAAAGGGAATGGGGGTGGACGTGTCTGCTCATACCGACTTTGAGACTTGTAAGCCGGGTAGCTCAGCCGGGTTTGATCCTGCGGTTCTGCCGACGGTCTCGCCTTCGAGGGGGAGCCTCCCCCGTGTTCAGTCCGATTTCCATGCATTTCCAACCGTGGGAAGTTGCCCAAAAGGGGATGGGAGTGAATGTGACTGCTCAACCCGACTTTGGCGCTTCCGAGCCGTTAGCACAGCCGGGTTTGACCCGGCGGTTCTGCCGACAGTCTCCTCTTCGAGGCGGGTGCCTCCCCCGTGTACAGGCCGATTTCCGTGCATTTCGAACCGTGGGAAGTGGTCCAAACGTCGATGGGAGTGAATGTGACTGCTCAACCCGACTTTGGCGCTTCCGAGCCGGGTAGCTCAGCCGGGTTTGACCCGGCGGTTCTGCCGACGGTCTCGTCTTCGAGGCGGGTGCCTCCCCCGTGTACAGGCCGATTTTCATGCATTTGGAACCGTGGGAAGTGGTCCAAAAGGGAATGGGGGTGGACGTGACTGCTCATACCGACTTTGAGACTTGTAAGCCGGGTAGCTCGGCCGGGTTTGACCCGGCGGTTCTGCCGACGGTCTCGCCTTCGAGGGGGGAGCCTCCCCCGTGTTCAGTCCGATTTTCGTGCATTTCCCACGGTGGGAAATGGTATCTTTCATTACGGGGACAAGGGTCTGAAGCGGTGAAGTCAGTAACCGGCATAGTTAAGGAAAGGGTTCGAATTTTCTCAACAGTACGAAAAAAGTGAGCAGGGAAGCTAGAGAAGGTGTCAGTGAGTCCCAAACGAGTGAACCGCAAAACTTAGGGAAATGCCCGAAAGCGTTTTAAAGGGTGAAATCGGGAACGAGGAAATGATGGGAAAGTGCCTGAAAGTGCTAAATGAGTAAACAGAAAAACGAAGAAAAATGTTTGAAAAGAAGAAGTGAGTAACCAGGAAAACTTAGAAAAATGTTCAAAACGAAGAAATCAGTAACCAGGAAAACTTAGAAAAATGATCAAAAAGAAGAAATGAGTAACCAGGAAAACTTAGAAAAATGTTTAAAAAGAAGAAATCAGTAACCAGGAAAACTTAGGAAAATGTTTAAAAAGAAGAAATCAGTAACCAGAAAAACTGCGAAAAATGTTTAAAAAGAAGAAATGAGTAACCAGAAAAACTTAGAAAAATGTTTAAAAAGAAGAAATCAGTAACCAGGAAAACTTAGAAAAATGTTTAAAAAGAAGAAATCAGTAACCAGGAAAACTTAGAAAAATGTTTAAAAAGAAGAAATCAGTAACCAGGAAAACTTAGAAAAATGTTATAAAAGAAGAAGTGAGTAACCAGAAAAACTTAGAAAAATGTTTAAAAAGAAGAAATCAGTAACCAGAAAAACTGCGAAAAATGTTTAAAAAGAAGAAATCAGTAACCAGACAAACTGCGAAAAATGTTTAAAAAGAAGAAATCAGTAACCAGGAAAACTTAGAAAAATGTTTAAAAAGAAGAAGTGAGTAACCAGAAAAACTTAGAAAAATGTTTAAAAAGAAGAAATCAGTAACCAGAAAAACTTAGAAAAATGTTTAAAAAGAAGAAATCAGTAACCAGAAAAACTGCGAAAAATGTTTAAAAAGAAGAAATCAGTAACCAGGAAAACTTAGAAAAATGTTTAAAAAGAAGAAATCAGTAACCAGAAAAACTGCGAAAAATGTTTAAAAAGAAGAAATCAGTAACCAGGAAAACTTAGAAAAATGTTTAAAAAGAAGAAATCAGTAACCAGAAAAACTTAGAAAAATGTTTAAAAAGAAGAAATGAGTAACCAGAAAAACTTAGAAAAATGTTTAAAAAGAAGAAATCAGTACCAGAAAAACGGCGAAAAATGTTAAAAAGAAGAAATCAGTAACCAGAAAAACTTAGAAAAAATGTTTAAAAGAAGAAGTGAGTAACCAGAAAAAACTTAGAAAAATGTTTAAAAAGAAGAAATGAGTAACCAGAAAAACTTAGAAAATGTTTAAAAAGAAGAAATCAGTAACCAGAAAAACTTAGAAAAATGTTTAAAAAGAAGAAATGAGTAACCAGAAAAACTTAGAAAAATGCTTAAAAAGAAGAAATCAGTAACCAGAAAAACGGCGAAAAATGTTTAAAAAGAAGAAATCAGTAACCAGAAAAACGGCGAAAAATGTTTAAAAAGAAGAAATCAGTAACCAGACAAACTGCGAAAAAATGTTTAAAAAGAAGAAATCAGTAACCAGAAAAACTGCGAAAAATGTTAAAAAGAGAAATCAGTAACCAGGAAAACTTAGAAAAATGTTTAAAAAGAAGAAATGAGTAACCAGGAAAACTTAGAAAAATGTTTTAAAAAGAAGAAATGAGTAACAGGAAAACTTAGAAAA
>NW_027311275.1:0-31837 GCF_047496795.1 Chiloscyllium punctatum | reverse complement strand
GTCCAGTTTGGTGTTCAGTTGATATTGTTGCATGTTTCAACACAGAGAGGGAGGACAATGTTCCCTGCCTGAGAAGCAGCAACTGATTGATCCCTCTCTCTTATTTTGTTCCACCTGACAGCAGTAAATTTCTGACTCACCTCTACCTGATGAGTCGTGCAGAATCCCTGATGAGAGATTCATTGGAATCTCCCTATCGTCTGAAGCAAAGGGAATTCAGGTAAATCCAACTATTCTGGGAGGAAATCACATTACAAGCAGCTTGTCTGAGCAGAATAACTTCAGAGGACAGAATAACATATGAGTTCAATTATTATGGAACTCTGGAAAGCTTTCATTTTTCTGTTTTTGTCTTAAGGTGTGTGTGTGTGTGTGTGTGTGTGTGTGTGTGTGTGTGTGTGTGTGTGTGTGTGTGTGTGTGTGTGTGTGTGTGTGTGTGTGTGTGTGCGCGTGTGTCACAGTTTTCTACAAGATGAGCCAGTCTGACTTATATAATTAGCCATATCACTAAACATTGAAGTTTGCCGAAACCAATGGAGCAGTGTGACTGCAAAAGGGAGCAGTGACCCTGCAACATTGGTTGGAGCACGAATGAGAAATTCTGAAAGGGCTTTTCAAGTGGAAATTTCCTTCCCTAGAAATTTATGGTCTCTGGAATTTTGCAGTTATTCAAAGTTATGTCTGTTAAATATTTGATAGACAAGTGAATGTTGGAAAATGGTGCATGTACGGAAGAAGTACTGCTGAGACCACAAACAGATCAGCTACAATCTTAGTGCGTGACTGCGTAAAGACGAAGTTTCTAATGGCCCACTCATGCTACTCAGACTAATGTTTCCATATTCCATTCAGCCCTTCACAGATCTTGCACAGTAACAGATGGAGGCCACTTGCCCCCAATACCTGGTCCACAGTAATAGAGGATCTCCTTCTGTCCCTCACAACTGTCACACACAGTTTGGTGTGGGTTGAAACATGTTCATTCAAAACCCAGACTGTGTTGATAATACGCCTCTGATCTCCTTATAGAGTGTCTCCTCTCTGCAACTTGTGCTTCACTTGTTGGTCATGGTGCAGACCCAAAATCACTGTGAATAAAGTCCGCACACCTCACCCTGAGATGACTCATAAAATGCTTTGCTCTCTCTAACTTCAACATCCAATAACGGAATGTTCAGGAAAATTACAACCATTAACTTTCTAATTACAGAACATTACAACCTGAGGAACAGGATCAGATGGTAATTCGGATGGTCAGGCCTGCCGTGCCATTGTATAAGATTATGGTTGATCCAATGTTGTCAGCAACTTTGCTTTAGTTCCCAATTCTTCGCATCCCATACTCTATGACAGGTAAAAATAAACCCACCTACCTCCTCTGTAAATACTTTCAGTGATCTAGCTCCCCGAGCTCTCTAGACCAAATAATTCCTGACATTCACTATCCTCTGTGAAAATGTTACACTCCCCAAACATAACAATAACCTATTGGCATGCTCAAAAGAGGTGAACACTGCAGCTCATGTAAGAGTGACAGACCCTGATATCAAGGCCGGTGTTGACACAGGATTGTATCAAGGAACGCAGACTAAATTAAATTAATAGGAATTAGCCACAATCACTCACCTAGTTGGAGTCAGCCATCGCATGGAGGAAGATGTTCGTGGTTGGTGGATGTCAATCCTCTTAAACCAGGGATATCCCTACAGGAGATCCTCGGGGTAGATTTCTCGGCACAATCATCTTCAGCAGCTTCATCTATATCCTTCCCCATCATAACGTCAGAAATGGGGATGGTCATTGAAGATCACACAATGTTCAGAACATTTTCCTCCCTCAGCTCCTGAAGCAGTCTGTGTCCATGTGCAGCAAGAACTGGACTGCATTCAGGCCTGTGCTGTTACTATGTTGGTAGCATTCATGCAATAGCACGGCTGGACATTACACAAGTCCACAGCAAAAAGAGGAGCTCTTTCAGTCTCTCAATCTGGTTACACACGAATATGAGCAAGCATTCAGCCCATCGAAACTACTGAACAAGAAGTGAGACAGCCCATTCAATCCAGCTGCCTGGTACACAGGAAGAGGAGGGGACTGGTCAGCACATCGAACTGTTAAACAGGGACACGTGGAGCCCAGTCTCCCGAAACTGTTCCACGGGACCAGAAAGAGGCCTTTCAGCCTCTAAAAGGCTTATGCAGGAATAGGAAAATATCACTGATACTCCAGCATAACAAAGCACAGGTCCAGATCCTGCACTGATAGAGGGCTTCAAGATGTTACTCGTGGCACATTGCCTGAAGAAGATGTGCTCCTTAACGTGGTTTGCTGGCAGTGAGGAGGGAAGCCAGATGATTTCTCTCAAGTCTTAAGGAGACATCTTCCATCTCCGAAAAGACAGACCCATGTTCTCCATGGGGGTCAGAGGCTGGTGGGAGTAGTTCACTGACTTAAATTGAAGGCATTGTGGCTGATGTTGGGATTGTGTATAACATTCCGTTCAGTGCAGGATCACACACCAAATGCACTGTATTAATATGTGGAGTTCATATTCAAAGTCTGGATTTCCTGCTCTCTCATTGATATGGGGAGTGGGGGTGAATGGGGGGAATGTTCGCAGAGATATTAAAAGTATCAAGAATCTCATAACCTGAGTAAAAAAAAATGGGATTTACCATCGTATCTGTGTCTGTTTAGATCATCATATGTGATTGTCCATCCCCCTGAAGTTTCAATGCAATCCCGTCTTATTCTCTCACAGTGCGAAAGATTAATGTTCACTCACTCCTCATGATACCATCATCCCTAGGATTAGTTTGGTGGAACTCATTTTCACTCTTTCTGTTGTAAGACGATCATTCCTTATAAAAGAGAGAAAATCTGTGCACAATACCCCAAATATTGCCTCAACAACACTCTCAGGGATGATCACAATAATTACTTTCCCTCACTTCGCCGTCTTCATTTCTTTCTTGTGGCATACATTTTTTAAAAATCCTTCTGTATATACTGCCACTGATACGGAATTTACAACTTACATACCTCTTTATGTCAGTGTCAATAGAACCAGCACCAGAGGTATCTATCCTGACGGATATCATGCTCGGGGAGAGACTCAATGAGATGGAGTATACTTAAATTAAGGAATAGTCACCTACCTGATGGAAATGAGCTGGAGGGATATGGGAAACAGGAAGTGGAAGGAAGCTATCTTTACTTCTGTTCTTTTTCGCTAGGTATATGGAGCCCTGGTCAGACCAGCATGTTAACCCTATCCTAAACTGACCGGCTGGTTCAGCTGTTCCACAGGGCAGTAAAGAATGGATTTGCAGTTACTCGGAGACCTGACCAATGAACGATAACCCATTGCCTTTTCTAAAGCACATGAGGCAACCAGATGGGTTTCTGTTTATTACAAATGGTGATGGTTTATTTTAAATTCCATCAACTTGGTTCTTCAGACATAAACAGATTATTATTCTGTGCGTCTAGAGTAAGAGTCAATGACTTGTGCACCATGCATTATCTTCGTGTCTGACAGATTCTACGGAGAGAAAAAGTTTAACATCTCAAGTACAATTTCTTGTCATGGACATGTCGTTAGAAGTGACTAGAAACAGGTGGATCCAGATTTCACGGTGGCACAAATTCAGAAGTTTATTCAGATGTTGCACTGAGGCTGACGAGGAGACCGGGACATCATAATGATGGTACTGAGCAGGATTTGTGAGTGGGGAGGATATGGAAACGTAGTTCTGTGCAGGGCTAGTAGGTTTATGGAGTTTGAGAACAGTTTGGTTCCTTCTCGCGTTCGAGTGAGCAATTTATAAATAGTAATTTGCTTCAGAGAATTTATCAGAAAAGGAATTTTTGATTGAGAGTGAAGACACTGACTTCTCCTTTTCCCAAACTTACCGAACATGAGCAGAAACACAGTTCAACCCAGTTTAATAGACAAAGAGAATGACTTACGAGGAATACCAACTACAGCGAGAATGGGATAGTAGCTACCTTGTATAATCCAAAGGATAGCTTCGATCCGTGATGCTAATGATATCGAAGGCTGAGAAAGCAAGTTAAGTTCCCAGGAAAAACTCCTGTCTGTTATTGTAATATTCCAGTCTAATGTTCTCAGACTCAGATCCATTGTTGAAACATTCCAGTCTATTGTTCTCTGATTCTGATCTCTCCTTCCCCTCTCTCTGGATGTGCTGATCCCTGTTAGTGCTGTCGGTGATGGTCCTGCTCGTACTATGGGATGGCACATCGAACCCAGTCCTTATTAAAACAAGAGGTTAATCCTCTAGTGACACATTTAGGATCCACAGAGGCTGACATTAACCACAGTCGCTGAACAAATAGCTCCAGTTAACCCCTTTCTATTCAATACAGTTATTATTAAATTTCAAACTAACGCATAAAAGTTACACATTCGGAATGGGACATGTGAGGGTGACTGAGGGAAGGAATGTTGGAGATGGTAGATTGATTGTGCGTTGTCATTTAATCTGAATTGGATATGGGAGTAATGACAGAGGATTGTCAGAACATAAATGAGTTTCTCTGATTATAATTGGAAACATACAGCCTGCAACTAGTGATCAGTCATTACAATATAAATAAAGTATTGAGAGAACGTTTATACTCGAAAACCTGACAGGAAAATGTGCCGATGACAACATGGGGTTATAACAGACAAACGGGATGGATATTTTAACAGAGAATTGTTCCTGAGAAATGCAATTCAAATTGTTACTCCAGGATCAGGGAGGACAAGTGAGGGTCATGCTGTTGATTTTTTAATGCCAATAAACTGCGATGAAGTGCAACTTACTGGACTTCAATTACAATGTGATTATGGCATTGGGGAGGAGACAGAAAACGTTCAGAATTGGGGGACATGGCAGCTGAGACGAGAGTGAGGGAAGATGATATTGCCAATTCATCCGTATTAGAACGTTTCTCTTTATAAATCATTTGAAGATCAGATGCAATAATAAATCTACAATGAGGACTGAGGAGAGCCAATATTACTAAAGACCGTACGACCATAAGACATAGGAGTAGAAACCTGGCCATTCAGGCCATCCAGTCTGATCCAATATTCAATCAAAGCTGATAAGTTTCTCAAACCCATTCTGCACATAACCCTTGATTCTCTTTACAACTGAGAACGTATCCTACGCAGGCTTAAACATACTCAATGACGTGGCCTCCACAGCCTTCTGTGCCAATGAATTCCATAGACTCACAATGCTCTGGGCGAAGGAGTTACTCGTTATCTCTGTTCTAAAAGGTCTTCACTGTGGTCAATGTCTGAGCATCGGATCGTAGTCTTTCCTACCAATGGACAGATTTTCCCAAAATCCACTCTGTCCAAGACATTCAGTATTCTGTAAGTTTAAATTAGAATCCCCCCCATCCTTCTAAACTCCATCGAGTACAGATCCAGAGCCCTCAAACTTTCCTCATAGGTTACGCTTTTCATTCCTGGGGCCATGCCAGTGAACATTCTCTGAACACACTCCAGGGCTACTACATATCTGATAAGACATAGGGCCCAAAGCTGCATACCAGAATCTAAATGTAGCCTGACCAGAGCTTTTTCGTGCCTTAGAAATACATCACTGCTTTTATATTGAATTTCTCTCGAAATAAATCCATTCAATGTATTTACCTTCGTAACTACTGACAAAATTTGCATTCCTGAAGAAGGGCTTATGCCCAAAACGTCGATTCCCCTGCTCCTTGGATGCTGCCTGACCTGCTGCGCTTTTCCAGCAACATATATTTCAGCTCTAAACTTGCAAGTTTACCTTGAGAGACGCCTGGACGAGGATTGCCAAGTCTCTTTGCACTTCAAATTTCTGAATTTTCCCCCCATTTAAAAAACCGTCCATTCCTCTATTCTTCGTACCAAAGTGCATGACCTCATACTTCGCATCTTTCACTGTATGTGTGACTTCTTTGCCCATCCACTAACCTGTCCAAATCCATCTGCAGCTTTTCTGCCTACTGCGTGCTCCATGTCCCTTTACATATCTTTGTAATGTCTGCAAACTTAGCCAGAATGTCCTCCATTCCGTCATCTAGATCATTAAAGTACGAAGTAAAATGTTGTCCCAACATTGGGTTTTGCAGAACACATTTTGTCACCGGCTGCCATCCTGAGAAGGACCATTTTATCCCTACTACCTGCTTTTTGCCAAACAGTCACGCGTTCATCAATGCTAGCACCTTGCCTGTGTCACCATAGTCCCTTATCTTAACCAATAGCCTCCTGTGTGGAGCTTATCAAAGGCCTTCTTGAGGTCTGGGTAATAACATCCATTGGCCCTCGTTGATCTAAGCTGCTCGTTACTTTCTCAAAAAGGTCCAGCAGTTGCGGCAGGAGTGACCTCCCCTTGATGAAACCATGCTGACTTTGACTTGAATTACCATACACCTCCAAATATTCAGAAATCTCATTCTTTCCGATCGGTTCCAGGATCTTACCCATAACTGAGGTTATGCTATTTGGTCTGTAATTTTCCATCTTCTGCCTTATTTCATTGTTAAATAGGGATTTTACATTACCGTTATTCCAGTCCACTATGACATCCCCTGATTCTAATAATTCCTGAAATATCATCACTTACGCCTCCACTTCCTGTGAGCTTTCTTCATTCGAGCTCTGTGGTATAGTCCTTCTGGTCCAGGTGATTTATCCATCTTCAACCCATTTAGCTTTTCTACCCTGTTTGCCTTGGCGATGGGTGACATATTGAGCTTTGGCCCGTCACACTCTTGAATTTTTCGGAAATTATTTGTGTCCTCAGCCATTTCTTTGTTCCCCCCCGACTGTCTGTCCTATGATATTTTCCAGCAGCTCAATGTCCACTTTTGTCTTGCCTTTGCCCTTTTTGTATCAAAAGAAAATCTTACAATTTTCCTTGATTTAACTGGCAAGCTTGCCCTCATATTTAATCTCCTCCCTCCATATTTATTATTTTATTGCCCTCTGTTGGTCCTTGTGAGTTTCCAAATTGTCTGGTTTTCCTCTGCCCTTCATCACATTATACGCTTGCTCTTTTGCTATTATTCTGTCGCTGACACCGACACAAACACCTGTTGAAGGAGTGGCACTCCCAAAGCTCGTGTGCTTCCAGTTAAACCTCTTCGACTGTAACCTGGTGTGGTGTAATTTTTAATTTAGTCAGCCATGGTTGCTTCATCCTCCCCTTGACCATGCTTCTTTTTTCTCTCGGGAAGAATCTCTGTTGTGCCTTCTGAATTACTCCTAGATACTCCTGTCATTGCTGTTCCACTGTTTTTCATGCTAAGCCCCTCTCCCAGTCAATTCTACCCAGCTCATCCCTCATGCCTCTGTCGTTGCCTTTATTCAGTGGAAATGCCATTACTTCTGATTCTATCTTCTCCCTTTCAAATTGTAGAATAAATTCAATCATATGAAAATCACTGCATCCTTCGTGTTCCTTCACCTTAAGTTCTCTTAAATAATCTGCCTCATTGCACAACACTAAATCAGGTATTTCCTGTTCCTGAGTGGGCTCCCTCACAAGCTGCTCCACAAAGCCCTAATGAAGATATTCCACAAATTATTTTTCTTGTGAACCCTACCAACCTGATTTTGCCAGTCCTCCCGCATATTGAAATCTCCCATGACTACTGTGCTTTGCCTTTTCCACTCATCTTTTCTATCTCCTAGTGTGTATTGGAGTCTTGAACATGACGCCAACTGTGATTCTTTTTTCAAACCTTGGCGACACTGAATTCTACCCACACTGATTTTGTGCCATCTGACCCAACTTTATGTCATACAGTCAGAGAGATGTATAGCATAGCAACAGATTCTTCAGTCCAACTCGTCCATGCCGATCAGATATCCCATCCTAATCTAATCCCATTTGCCAGCACTTGGCCTATATCCTTTGTACCCCTTCTATTTACTTACCCATCCATATGCCTTTTAAATGTTGTTATGGGACCAGTGTCCACCACTTCCTCCCACAGCTGTTTCCATACACACACCACCCTGTGCATGAAAAAAACTTGCTCCTTTGGTCCCTTTTAATTTTTAGCCTTCTTAACTTAAACCTACGCAGTCTAGTTCTCTCCCGCCCCAGGGAAAAGACTTTGTCTCTTTATCCCATGCGTGCCCCTTGTGATTTTCTAATCCGCTATAACGTCACCCCTCAGCCTCTAATGCAACAGGGAAAACAGCCCCAGGCTATTCACCTTCTCACTATATCTCAAATAGTCCAATCTGGTAACATCTTCGGAAATCTTTTCTTATGGTTTCAAGTTTTTTTAACATTCTTCCAATAGCAAGGAGACCAGAATTCTTACGAATTATTTATTTTCATTCTTACTAATAAGGCAACCTCTCCCCCCCACCCCACCTATCTTTTCGATAAGATGCATACCCTTGAATATTCAGGAGTCAACTCTGATTCCCTTGCAGCCACGTCTCTGCCAATTTCAATCTGCGCCACAAGCTCTTTTACCTTATCCCTTATATGGCATGCATTCAGAGAGAACACGCTCAGTCCTATATTAACCGTCCCTCCTCTCAGTGTCATTTGTCTGTCCAGTGTGATTGTTTACACTTTCAATACACTTTGTCCTATTTGTGTCTGTGCTGCAGATTTTAGTAACCTCTCCTGAGTTCTGTACTCTTACCTCCACTTTTCATTCCAATTTTCTAATTTCCCCTGTAACTGAAACCCCACCCCAAACCTAAAACAAAATTGAAAGATCTGTCCGCAACCATAGTTATGTGATTTGTTAGGACTCTGGTCCCAGCATTGTTCAGATGAAGACCAATCCATCAGAACAGATCTCTACTTCCCCAGTAAAACAATATGCATATTCAGCACAAAATCCTGGGACAAAACGACTTTTTGTACATTCCAAAATATGGAAATTACAAACAGATAAGATTGTTAAAATACACTCATGGTCTTGATCTATCTAATTTGAAAAATGAATTACAAAACCATGGACGTGTTGTGCAAACTTTAATCCATCATTATTCGGCCCACATCTGAGAAACTGATTTCCTCTCTGGCCGTGATCACCTTCACTGAGATTCTCTTGTCCTATCCCACATACAGAATCTCGGGGGATTATCAGTTCCTGCTGTTTTTCGCCCAGTCTATTGAAGTAAATCCACCTTCTTCCTAGAACCAATCAAATGATCTATTGGATTATGTGTAACTGTCAGCAACCCAGCTCTGTGATGTTATTGGAGATAAATGATCTGGAAAGACAGCCAGTATCAGCGCAGCGCTCATAGGGTATGGCACCAGACAAAGGGCTTGCAGTCCAAGGGAATTTTTAAATAAAATTTCCATCTTCTGTATATTTTTCTCATGCTATATCCTGATCTACTCAGCTTCACTCTCCTCTAACTCCCGTTCCTCTTACTCAGTTTGTCGCTCCACTTTCTATCCACTATGTTGATCTCCCTTCACATTCTTACTTTCTGTTTCATTCTATCTCTCTCTCTCTCTCTCTCTCTCTTTCTCTCTCTCTCTCTCTCTCTCTCTCTCTCTCTCTCTGTCCCTCTCTATCTATCTCTCTGTATTTCTCAAATAATTCTCTCTGCTTTCAGATATTACAGTTGGAGACCTTGTGAATGTACTATGGGCTGAACTGTACTGTATTAATTCCGAGGTTCTCTGACCCACAATAACGACTTTCAGTGTCTGGAGAAACACGCTGGTCCTGCGAAGGACACAGTACGCAATCATCCATTATCTCTTCCTGTATTCTGACATGTAGTGTCTTCAAAATAACAAATAAAATAGATTAAAATTCGCGCATTTGGGAGGACATTCACCAGATGATATTACAATTTAATAAACAGTTCCGCTATGCAAAATATGGATTTGCCTCATAGCAGCATTTCCCAATTAATAGCTCCTCGCTTCTGCCTGATGCTGGTGTAATTTGCCTTCTGCCAATTTATTAAATTCTTGTCTTAGTCCATGTTCGTTGCTAGCTCAAACCTGAGGGTGACGTGATCACTGTTTCCAAAATGATCTTCTACTGAATGGTCAATCACCTGGACAGACTCATTTACTAATATGAGGTCCAGTATGGTCCCTCCTGTAGTTGGACGATCCACATACCGCTGCAAATAACTTTCTTGGATGCACTTAGCAAATTCTACACCGTCTAAGCCTCTTGATCTAAGGGACTCCCAGTCATTAGTGAGGACGTTAAAGTCACTCACTATGGCAACTCTTTTTAAATACACTTTTCCATAGTCGGCCTACATTTTTTCCTTAATCTCTCGGTGGCTGTTGCAGGGACTGCAGTATAATCCTAACACAGTTCTTGCATCCATCTTATTCTTGAGCTCTACTCATGTTGACTCATTAGATGAGCCCTCCAGGACGCCCTCTCTTAGTGCAGATGTAATATTCCGCCTGATTAGTAATGCAACTCCCCCCCCCCTTTTTTTTACCTTCCCCTCTATCTCATCTAAAACGACAAAACCCTGGAAAGTTGATCAGCTAGTCTTGTACATTTCTCAACCAAGTCACTATAATGTTTGCAACATCGTAGTCGCATGTACGGATACAGGCTCTGAATTCATTTGTTTACCCATAATAATCCTTGTATTCAAAAAAATACACTTCAGCCAAACACATCAGATCTTGACCTGATATTTGGTTTGAGTTTCCCTGATGCAAATTCTCTGCTGCTAGTTTTCAGTGTTTACAAAAGATTGCCAGTAAAGCAGAAAATATTATAAACAGACAATTCCAGTGTTCTCCTTTGTCACTTCAATCTGTACATTGCTTTACACATGGCCCGATTTCGACAGAGTGCTGGATAATTATTTCACTTTAAACAACTGTCTCCTGCCACTCACTGCATATTCAGCAACTATTTCTGTACCCACTGGATAGATTGCTCTATTCTCCCTCTCTCACGAAATCTCTGTAATATGTACATTGTCGTTATATGTACTCAGCCAAACCCCAAGTTCTGACCTGCAAGATTCCTCACATGAAACTAATCACACTTCAGGTTGCCATTGCGTTCTGCGTCCTCTGCTTCTGTGTTGTTGTTCTTCGCTGCACTGTTTTTAGTCTCCAATTCTTCCTTTATCACTATATTGTGGACCTACTGCTCTGGTTCCCACTGCAGCCTCGCCATCCCCCCCAACACCACCCTCCACCCCCCCCACCCCTCCCCGGCCGCCGACCACACTAGTTAAAATCCTCCCGAGATACAATAACAAACCAGCCTGCCAGGAGATTCCTGCCAGTTCAGGTCCAGTCCATCCTTCTTGTATATATCATACCCACCCGGGAATCCCAGTGATCCTAACATCGAAGATCACTGTCAGTTCAGGTGCAACCATCCTTCTTTTGTACATCCTTTCATAGAACATATAACATAGAACATTTCAGCGCAGGACCCTTTGGCCCTCGACGTTGCGCCGCCCTGTCTACTAATCTGAAGCCCATCCCACCTACTTTATTCCCTGTACGTCTATTTGCCTGTTCAATGACGACTTAAATGCACTTAAACTTGACGAATCTCCTACCGATGCAGGCAAAGCATTCCATACCCTTACTACTCTCTGAGTAAAGAAACTACCTCTGACATCTGTCTTATACCTATCTCCTCTGACTTTAAAGTTGTGTCCCCTCGTGTTTGCCATCCCCACACTGGTCTCCCTTTCCACCCTATCTAACCCTCTGATTATCTTGTATGTGTCTATTAAGTCACCTCTCAACCTTCTTCTCGCTAACGAGAACAGCCTCAAGGCCCTCAGCCTTTCCTCGTAAGACATTCCTTCCATACCAGGCAACATCCTAGTAAATCTCGTCTGCACCCTTTCCAACGCTTCCACATCCTTCTTATCATGTGGTGACCAGAATTGTACACAATATTCCAAGTGTGGCCTTACCAGAGCTTTGTACAGCTGCAGCATATCCTCCTGGTTCCAGAACTCAATCCCTCTTTTATTAAAGGCCAAAACACTGTATGCCTTTTTAACAACCCCGTCAATCTGGGTGGCAACGTTCAGGGATCTGTGCACATGGGCACCGAGACATTTCTGCTCATCTGCACTCCCAAGAATCCTACCATTATCACAGTACTTTGCATTCTAATTCCTCCAGCCAAAGTGTATCACCTCACACTTGCCCACATTGAACTCCATTTGCCATCTCTCAGCCCAGCTATGCATCCTATCCATATCTCTCTGCAACCTACTACATCCTTCATCACTATCCACAAATCCACCGATCTTGGTATCGTCCGAAAATTTACCAACCCACCCTTCTAAGCGATCATCCAGGTCATTTATTCAAATGACGAACAGCAGTGGATCCAACACCGACCCTTCCCGTACGCCACTAGTAACTGGACACCAAGATGAACATGTTCCATCAACTACAATCCTCTGTTTTCTTTCAGCAAGCCAATTACTGATCCAATCTGCTAAGTTTTGCCACTATCCCATTTCTCCGCATTTTATATAATAGTCTACTGTGGGGAACATTATCGAACGCCTTGCTGAAATCCATATACACCACATCAACCGGTTTACTCTCATCTACCTGTTTGATCACTTTGTCAAAAAACTCAATAAGATTCGCCAGGCACGACCTACCCTTCTCAAAACCGTGCTTACTGTCCCTGATCAGATTATTGTTTTCTAGATGGTTATGAATCCTATGTCTTATAACCTTTTCCAACACTTTTCCAGCAACTGAACTGAGACTCACTGGTCTAGAATTACCAGGGTTGTCTCTACTACCCTTTTTGAACAAGGGAATCACAATCGCTATCCTCCAGTCCGCAGGCAATAATCTTGTAGACAATGATGATTTGAAGATCAATGCCAAAGGCTCGATAATCTCTTCTCTTGCTTCCCAGAGGAACCTAGGATAGATCCCATCCGGCCCAGGGGACTTGTCTATTTTCACACCCTACAGTATATCTAATACCATTTCCTTGTGAACTTCATTCTCTTCAAATCTCGATGCAGGTATCTTTGTATCTTCCCCGCCAACATTTTCATTTTCTATAGTGAACACTGTCGAAAAATATTTAATTTGTGCTTCCCCTATCTCCACTGGCTCCACACACAATTTCCCAATGTTATACTTGATTTGCCCTAATTTAACTCTCGTCATTCTTTTATTCCTGACATACCGATGGAAAGCCTTAGGGTTTACCCTGATCCTTTCAGCCAACAACTTCTCATGTCCCCTCCTGGCTCTTCTGATCTCTCTTTTTAGGTCTTTCCTGATTTCCTCGTAAGCATCAAGCGCCCTAACTTGGGTTTCACACTTTGTCCTAACATAAGCCTTCTTCTTCTTCTCGACTCCCTTGAGTTTAGAAGACTGAGAGCGAATCTGATTGAGACATATAAGATTATTAAAGGATTGGACACTCTGGAGGCAGGAAACATGTTTCCGCTGATGGGTGAGTGCCGAACCAGAGTACACAGCTGAAAAAAAAATGTAGACCATTTAAGACAGAGATGAGGAGAAACTTCTTCACCCAGAGAGTGGTGGCTGTGTGGAATGCTCTGCCCCAGAGGGCAGTTGAGGCCCAGTCTCTGGATTAATTTAAGAAAGAGTTGGATAGAGCTCTCAAGGATAGTGGAATCAAGGGTTATGGAGACAAGGCAGGAACACGATACTGATTAAGGATGATCAGCCATGATCATATTGAATGTTGGTGCAGGCTCGAAGGGCAGAATGGCCTACTCCTGTACCTATTGTCTATTGTCTATTGACTCGGGAATTCCAATGATCAATATATCGGAGACTGGAGTCAGTTCAGGTCCATCCCATCTTTCTTGTGTAGGCCCTTCCAAACCAGGAATTCCAATGATCCACATATTGGATGTGCTTCCTCCCCTACCAGCTGTTTGGCCAGGTTTTCTCTTCTCTACTACATTCCTATTCATAACTTCACTGGCAAGTGACACATTCTAGTGTCTCCAAAATTCAAATATCTTTCAGCATAACTCCGGCAAGAGCTTTTTCTTTTTTTGTAAATACATTTATTAGCAATTTTTAAACTTTACAAACATATAAACTTATTGAAAAATACAATCAATAACAAATACCAGTCTAATAAAAAGTAAAAACAAAACACAAATTGCAATACAGCTATTCTCTCCAAACTATCAACCTACCCCCGAATACAAAATAAACCCTAACACTGTGCAAAGCAACAACACAAAAATGAAGAAGGTAAAAAACAAGAAAAATCCCACAAAATATAGAAGAGCAATGCTCGGCGCAAAGCTCCCAAAACAGAGGAACAGAAGCAAAAAGTAAAAGCAAATTAATGCCGATGCTGGAATGAAATCAAAAGAGGAAATGCTGGAAAATCTCAGCAGGTCTGGCAGCATCTGTAACGATTGAACAGAGCTGACGTTTCGATTCTAACTGACACTTTGTCAAAGCTGAACAGGAGTATTGTATATATACCTGTATTAATCCAGGCGATCCCCCCTTCAGAGCCCAGGGCTTGACAAATCTAACCATCCTGGTTAAACAAATGCCCTAGTTAAGACAACTGACAAATCTGTTTCTAACTAACTCAAGTAGGGCTACATTCTCTTATAAAAATGATCTGTTGTGTGGTGCACCATGTTTGTAAAAAGGTCTAAGGGAATGTCCTCCATAATTTATTTTTGCCATCCCAGCAAACCCAGTGGGTTCTCAGACACCCAATCCATCAGAATTTTATTCCGTGCACAGTGTGCAAGAATATTATTTAGTTTCTTCCCATGCCTGTTTAAAGCTGGTAAATTCGGTAGACCTAAGAGGAGAGATATCGCGTCTCCTTTGACTTCAGTCGTCATTACCCTCCTTTTCTCTCCCGCCACTGCACTCCAGTAAACACAGAGCCTGTAGTATGTCCAGAAGCAATGGATAAGAGTACCTACACTTATTATACATTTGGGGCACACTGAGGGTGCCCCTTTTTAAAACTTTGCCAAATGGTCTGGTGCCAAATGAGCCATGTGCAGAACTTTTAACTGTGTATTGCATGTCCTATTACATATTGAGATCTTTTGACGATTCCCCCACGTTTCAGAAGAGATCTGCACTCCGAGCTCTTGCTCCCAGACCTCACATAAACGGTTAATATCCTGCCAGGTCATACCACCCAGCAGGTGATAGAGGGCACTAACCGAAAGGGTGCCTGTGGAATGTAACAACAACCTCTCTGGATCGGACTGATAGAGCTTAGTGAGAAGTGTAGTCTTGTTCTGGATGAAATTCCTAACCTGAAAAAAAACGGAAAAGATCTCTGCTGAATAACCCGTATTTGCAGCTCAGTGGCTCAAAACACATCATAACCTCCCCCTCAAACAAGTCTCCAAAACTAGAAACTCCTCTCGCTGATCATAGTTTGAACCCTGAGTCCATCATCCCTGGTCGGAAACCTGGCATGCCAAGTATTGGTGTTAATGGCGAAGTCTTGGATAAACAACCCTCAATCTGACGCATCAACCTCCAAGACCTTACTGTAGTAATGACAATGGGGTTCCGGCAGTGGTACATAATTGTCCTCATCTTATCCATGAACAACCGGTTAATAAGAGGGCATTTTGCTTGGGAGGACTCAATATCCAGCCATATTGAGTTCGGATCGTTGCTTACCCATTCGCAGATGAAGGACAGCAGGGAACTTCATTGATACCTTCTGATGTCTGCTAAATCAACTCCTCCCCCTCCTTGAGGCAACTTGAATTTAGTAAGATTAGTGAGGGACCGACCACGATGCCAGACAAAGGAACAAAACCACCGCAGAAGCTCCCACAGCGTTGCCCTGGGAAAAATTAAAAGGAGCATACACATGGGATAAAGCAAATGAGGAAGCATATTCATCTTAATGAGAGATATTCGGCCCAGCCATGAAATGAGAAGAACGTCCATCTCTGGAGATCTTGTCGAATATTGTCGAACAAGCGAACCAAGTTAGTCCGGAATAACAGATCAAATTTGGAAGTAATAAAAATGGCTAGGTACCGGAACCCTTTCCGTGACCACTTAAAAGGGAAATTAGGGCCACCTTCTACTTCTGACACATCCTTTAGGCTCCGTAAAGGCATAGCCTCCGATTTTGAAAAGTTAATCTGATATCATGAAATAGCCCCAAATGAATTCATGCATTGTATCAAATGAGGTACAGAGGTCATCAGGTTCGATAAAAACAGAACGTCATCATCCGCATACAGTGTAATCTTGTGTGCCCTTGATCCCACTTCCGGAGCAGTTATGTGGACGTTCTGACGAATGGCCTCTGCCAGCGGCTCGATCACCAACGGAAACAACAACAGCGAGCGGGGGCAGCCTTGCCAAATACCCGACCAATCGTTAAATTCCCAGACTTCACCTGTTGGTGATGACCGCGGCCAGAGGTCAACGATATAAAACCTCCACCCGTTTAGCAAAGACTCCACCCAACCCAAACTGTTTTAAGAAACAAAAACGATACGGCCATTCCACCAAGTCGAATGCTTTCTCTGCATCTAAGGAAATCACCAACCCTTGAATCGACCGTTGCTGACAAACCTGGACCACATTCAGCAACATTCTAAAATTATTGGAGGACCTATGGCCCCTTATAAAGCCTCTTTAATAACATAGGGCACACCTTTTCCAATCTCAGCGCTAGGATCTTGGACAGAATCTTGAAATCTGAATATAATAGGGAGATGGGCCTGTATGAGGCACAATCCTCAGGACCCGTCCCCTTCTTAAGAATTAAGGAAATATTAGCTTCATTCAAATATGGTGGTAGGCGTTCATGCATATAGGAGTGATTGTACGTCTCCAACATTGGCCCTGACAGAATCCCTGTAAACCTCTTATAATACTCACCCGGAAGCCCATCAGGGCCAGTCGCTTTCCGACTCTGAAGTTGTCTTTCTGCATCCCGTATTTCCTGAACTGTCAAAGGGCCATTAAGGAGAGTGGCCTGTACCAAGGTTACCCCTGGGAGGACAACGTTCTTAAATAAGATCTCCATTAAAAGCCTCATTAATCGTTTTAGCATCGTATGTAAGGACCCCGGCGCTGTCTATGATTTTGTGTCAGTATTGAATTCAATGCAGCTCGAAGGGCGGTGATCTACTTTAGGTTAGTGACGAAAGGCCGTGCAAAATGTGCCGCCTCCACACCTTTCAACTGCGTCTCAATTAGACGCTGCTGCTCCTCCTTCTGTCATTTCTGGCTCGCCAAATAGGAAACACCTAATCTCCTAGCAAAGGCTTTAGCAGTCTCCCATAGCATGGAGAGACTACTTGCCATGCCTGAATGGATAGTCAAGAATTCCTGAAACTTCTTCAAAAAGAATTGCTCAAATTTGGAATCCTTAAGGAGAAAAGGGCTTAAAAACGAGTGCTGCAAACGTAGCCCTTCGATCTTGGCCGTAACCTTCAAATGTACTGCTGCGTTTTCAGAGATAGCTATATTCCCGATTTTATAACTCACAATCGAATCCAGAAGAGCTGAGGGAGCCAGAAAGAGGTCAATCCTCATGTGACATTTATGTGCGTTTGAGAAAAAGACGAAGTCCCTGCCGGTAGGGTGAAGACATCTCCAAATATCCACCAGCCCCAACTCCTCACGTAATTTATCAGCCTGCTTGGCCTGTGAAGAAATAGCTGGGGGCCCACAGGCAAATTGTCCAATGTCGGATTCAAAAGACAATTAAAATCCCCCCATAATAATGTGCCGTGCTTCAGAGGCACTCAAATTAGAGAAAGCACAAATCAAAAATTTCAGGGGATGCACTGGAGGGCAGTAGACGTTTAAAATGTCATATTCCTTCCCATGTATCAGAGCTTTTGGTATCACAAACCGTTCCTGCTCATCTTTCACTGCCTCTAATAATGTGAACGGAGGAGTTTTCTGGATAAGTACCGCCACTCCCCTACTTTTATTCTTAAAAGATGAAAAGAATATTCGGTCATAAGCCCCCTGCTGTAATTTCAGGTGTTCCCCAACATCAAGATAGGTTTCCTGCAACAAAACGATATCAACCCTTTCCGTTTTATTGCTGGAAAGCACTTTTTTTTCCTTTTAACAGGCGAATGACTTCCCACAATGTTCCAGGTGCACCTTTAATCAGACACTTAGCCATATCCCCTTTCAGACAACCTTGAACCCCTCGGAGGGAGAACCCTGCTTACAAAGCGCTGAGCACAAGTAAATAAAGACTCATAGAGTTGAAAATCTATATATATACAAAAACTGCTCGATAATAACTATGAACAAATATTCCTACCAAACAACCTACAAAGAAAACCAACTATAAAACCTTGAATGGAAGACTCTTTCCACTGCCCATGGAGGCACTCACCCTACCCATCCCTTTCTTCACAACTTCTTCAAACCCGGACTGTGCCCCAGCCTTAGGCCAGAAATAAAAACAAGGAGATGATCCATAAATCAACATAAAAAAAGACAAAGTCAGGATGAGCACTCCCCCCGTCCCTGGCTTCATGTCACCCGTACTTGTGACTAGAAGAGAAGCAGAACAAACAAAAAAGGGGAAGAGAGAACAAAGAACATCCACAAGATTTCCCATCAGAAAATCTTGTTACTAATAAAAGTAACAACTTATTCCAAAGTCTCTTGCCCCCTTTACAAAAAAGGATATAATTATGGAGAAATTTAGAATAGAAAAGGGAAGGAAAAACATGGGGAAAGATAGAAAAGAGAACAAACATTAACCGTAGTTTTCAGGCCAATCCGTCGATTTTAAAGGGTTCACAAAGCTTTTAGCCTTATCCACTGAGTCAAACGTATAAACTGAGTCCACGTGGCTGAAACGAAGCACTGCGGGGTATCTCATGGAGTATTGGATGCACAGGTTCCTCAGTCGCTTTTTACTTTCATCGAAGGATTTCCACTTTCGGATAACAACTGCAGAGAAATCCTGGAAAAATCATGATTTTTGATCCCTTGTACAGCAGCGCCTGCGTATGTTTTCCCACGGATCTGGAAACGTCTATGACTTACGATTTGTTTTTATATGAATAGAAGTACACTAGGACCGAGCGGGGACGCAGCACGGGCCCTGACCTGCGCACTGTTACCCAATAAGCTCTTTCAACCTGAAGCCAGCTGGACTTGATGTGAAGGCCCAAAACCTTTGACACCCAGCTTTCAATGAAACTGACTGGCTGCTCATCTTCCTCACCTTCAGTGGGCCCGACAATTCGGAGACTTATCCTCCGACCTCGATTTTCGAGCACATCGATATGGTCTTGCAAGGTCCGCACTTCTTGCTCCAGCCCCTGGAACCGAATGGATGAATACTCCATCGCAACTTTCAAGGCCGTAGTTCGACTCTCCACCTCCTCCAGGATCCTCCAGAAGCTCTGGATCTCCAGCTCAAGCTTCTGCAGCATGGATGCGATTGGTCGGACCTGGGCACGGATCTGCCCAAGGATTTATTCAATCGCAGCCCTTAATTTCAAGGTAACTCTCTCCATCGCCGCAGCCAATTCCTGTGAGTCTGTTAGGTCCCTGGGTGGTTGGGGGGGGGGGGGGGCGGAGGCGGCGGGGGCTGTTCAGGAGAGGCTGCTTCTGCTGCTGCAGTTTCTGGAATGCCTGGTGCTGCAGGGTAGGGTCCTCCCTGATGCTGTTTGCTTGCTCCTTTTCCCTTTAGTATCCTTCCGACTCCCAAATAGTATAACATATGTGTTCTGTAAGGTTTTAAACTAATAATTCCACCACATAAATTGGCTAGGGATGGCAAAAAAAACACTACTCTGCCTTGGCTGTTCGGCAGAGCTGTCCACAGCAGTTCGAGAGAATCACCCGCCATCTTGCTGAGTCCCATTAACTCCTCTTTAATGCTTCATTATTCACGCCCTTCAGCTCTCTGACAGGTCAAAAATCTTATCCACCTTCTGTTTAAATACTTTCAGTGACGCAGCTCCCCTAACTCTCGCCCAGACGATTCCTGACGTTGATTTCTCTCTGTGAGAGGAAATCACTCCCTACGCATACAACATCACTGATTGATTGAAACAAGAGACAAACACAGGGCCTCAGGGAAGAGTGAGTGGCCTTGATATCAAGGCAGTATTTGACTGAGAATGTTATCGGGACCACCTAATTATTTGAGCTTAATCGGGATCAGGTGTAACCTCCCCGCTGGGTGGGTTCTTTCAGAGCACAAAGGAAGATGTTTGTGGTTGGTAGCCAGATACTGCACATTTCTACAGTTAAAAGAGGAGCTCATTCAGCACCTCAAGATTGTTGCACACGGATATCTAGAATCCGTTCATCATATCAAAACTACTGAACAAGAAGAGGGACAGCCCATTCAATCCTTTTGCTTTTTCCACAGTAAGAGGAGGAGTCTGGTCAACACATCAAGCTGTTAAACAAGAACAGGCAGAGCTCAATCAAACCCTTGAACCTGTTCCATGGGAACAGGTGGAGACCGTTCAACGCCTTGAAACACTTATCCAGGAATAGAAGGGTGTCATTGATGCACCAATATGACAAACCAATGGAGCAGAGACTGCACTCAGAGACGACCTTACGATGTTCCTCGTGGCTCCTTCGCCGGTGGTGCACATGATACTTTTCCGTGGTTTGCTGGCATTGAGGAAGGAAGCGAAACATTTTGTATCTATTCTCACGGAGGCATTTTTCATCTCCGAGAAGACATGTCCATGTTCTCCATGGACGTCAGAAGCTGGTTGGAATAGTTAACTGTCGTATAATGAAGGTATTGTGGCTGCTTTCGTGATTATGGCTAACGTGACGTTCAGTGCAGGATCACATAACAACTGGACTGTATTAAGGTGGGGAGAATTTATTCAAAGGCTGAATTAGTTGAGTTAAAAAAAGCCATGGAATTTATCACCGTATCTGAATGAGAATGAGCTGAAGGCATACAGGAAAGAGTCAGAGGAAGGGTCCTACCTTCAGCCCATGATGTTGTGCCGATAATTAAACAGAATAAACCAGATATACACAGAAACGCACACACACCACCCTCCACCACCACCCTGTCTCCTGCCATTAAGCAGCTGTACACACACAGACACAGACACACACACATACACACACACACACACACACACACACACACACACACACACACACACACACACACACACACACACACAAAACACACGGCGACACAGCCAAAGCGGTGTCTTTAATACAGAGATAGGCATATTTTGATTAAAACATGGATCCAGGGTTACAGTGAGAAGGTGGGAGAATTATGTTGAGAAAAATGTCAGGCAGTACCGAACAGCAAAATAGAGTTGATGGGTGAAATGGCCATATTTCAATTTCCTATGCTGTATGGCCTTAAGATGCCAGGAATATTTTCACAAGGGTGCAATGGAGGCTGACATTGATAAATATTTTACTGAACAGTCAATGGGACTGTGGGATAGTTTTGAGGGGCTGAATGGTCTATGACTCCTCACATTTGTTTTGCCCTTATTTCTGAAAAGAGGAGGTAACTTGCTGTGAGGATAACTCACTTTCAAATTAAAGGGTCTCCCATTAACATTTGAGATAAAATTGTTCCATTCTCCTTCAGACTGTGCGATGTATAGCGCAGTCATCCCCAGGGAACAGTGAAGACTGGGTCATTGAAGATCTTCAAGGCTGACCTTAAGTGATATTTGATGGACAGAAGAGTCAATATTTAGTGGGAACAGAAAGGAAGGTGGTGGTCAGCTACAGTCAGACCAACCGTAATGCTTCTAAATTGTGCAGTAGGCTGGAGGGGCCGAATGGCCTACTGCTGCTCCTATACCACGTGTGGTCCTCCCAGTTCACAACTCGAGGCTGTTACAGAGAGAGAGGAAGACCCCTTTCAGCCAGTCAGAATCGTTATAATGAGTTAGGAGGAGGCAATTCTGTCCCTCTATGGAGTTACACAGGAATAGAATATAGTCATTCAACTCATTGACTAAATTACACCGCACAGCAGAAGGCCATACAACCTTTCTGGGCAGTTACACAGGAACAGGGGAGCCCTGGTTAGCTAACCTGAATACAGATTTGAGATAATTACTTGTTTTCAGGTTGGAAAGCTGTAACTAGTAGAATTCTTCGAGGATCAATATGAGTTTATCAACAGTATACAATCGAGTTTAATGCCTTGGATGAAGAGGCTGAATATATTGGAGCTCTGTTTGCTCATACACCAGGATAAACATTCAATAAGATGTCAAGTGGAGGCAGAGCGTCTGCACTGGGTTACAGATGGGGGAGGGCAGTGAGTAAACTTGCGACAAAATAAATATCAGTACAATGTGGGTGACTGGAATTTTGTGTTTTGGGAAAATGGCAAAACAGCAGCAAATAATTTAAATGGAAAGATAATGCAGAACTTGGTGGTACAGAGGGATTTGTGTGTATTAGCACATGAAACACATCAAGTTACTGTGAAGATGCAGTAATGGATTTGGAAGGGAAACGGAACGATGCTGTTCCATGCAAGGGGGTCGGGTTTGATCTTAGCGATGTTTTCCTGCATCAGTACAGGGCATTGCTGAGAACACATCTGATGTATTGGTTGAAGTTATGATCCCCAAAACTGAAAACAAAAGCTGAACGGTTTTCAAGTTTTTCAAAGATGTTTCTCTTTACTCGGCCTAGTGATGAACGCATTATGTCATGAAGGACTAAGAGTTTAGGCCTGAGAATGAGAGATGTTCTTATTGACCATATACGATCATGAGCAGAGAGTAGCTGGTGAATGCCTGATGGAGATTTCCTCTTGTGGGGGAGAAAAAAAACTGGGGATATAATTTGAGAATAAGATAGGTTCTGAGGCAAGGTCGCTGGACCAGAAACGTTAACTCGCATTTCTCTTCAGACATGCTGCTAGACCTGTTGAGCTTTTTCAAAAATTTCTGTATTTGTTTAAGATAAGACACATTCATTTTAATGCAGATATTGTGAATACATTAAAAATTTTATTTTTATATTACACGGGTATATATAAACATATCCTGAAATCAAAAATAGGGTCATTATCTGTTAATGAAATGATTCTGTGTACGACAGCAGCAATGATGCATGGAGCAGAGAATGTGATGGAGTCATAATGTTCAGACAACGTTCAAGGAGAGCACACATAGTCCAGTCAGGGTTATGATAACATGATTGATTCAACTTAGGATGTAACCTACCCGAGGACGAACAGAATATTCCTCCCTTTCTCTTTCCCTGTCCCTCATCACAGCAATATGTGCGAGCTAAAAAGAAAGCCCAGTTGGTTTTGTCACTCACGGAAGATTCATGATGAGGATTCATTGGAATTTTCCCACTGCTTGAAGCAAAGGGAATTCAGCCAAATCCAACTGTTTCAGGAAGAAATCTATTATCAGAAGGTTGTACAAGCAGAATAACTTCAGAAGTAATAATTAAGAAAGTGAGGGGAACAGACAGTAAATTCTGTTGCTGCAAAAGGGTATCCAGGATGGTGTGTTGCCTCCCACGTACCAGGGTCTAGGATGTCTCAGAGCGGCTGCGGAACGTTCTCACCGGGGCGTAGGAGCAGCCACAAGTCATTGTGCATGTTGATACAAAATAACAGAGGTAGAAATAGTGAAGATGTCCTGCAGAGTGATTGTAGAGAGGTAGGAAAAGGATAAAGGCCAGGACGATGACAGTGGTCATCTCCGGTTTACGTCCAGTGCAATGTAACAGTGAGGGTGAGATTAGGACATTATGGCCAATGAATGCGTGGCTAACGAATTTCTGCAGAGTATGGATATAGATTTTTACATCATTAAGATATTTTGTGGAGCAGAGGTGACCTGTTCAAGAGGGACGGGTTATACCTGAACTGGAGGGAGGGTGCAATATCCTGGCAGCGAGGATTGCTAGTGCTACAAGGGAGGGTTTAAACTAGATTGGCTGGGGTTGGGGGTGTTATGGGATCATCAACAGCAGGGAGACAAGTGTGAGGCTGCAAGCAGATACAACAATTAGAAACAGTAAAGTGAAGAGACAAATCAGGCTGGAACATGACAGAGAGCAAGGAATGCCTGTTGGATTAAATTGCATCTGTTAAAATGCAAGACTGCTGCCTGATCAGGCCGATGAACTCAGGGCATGGTTAGATACGTGGGACTGGGATGTTATATTCATTACAGCAAACTGGCTAAGGGTGAGATAGGACTGGCAGCTTAATGCACCAGGGTACAGCTGCTTTAGGCGGGATAGTGGTGGTGGAAGGAGCAGAGAGTGAGTTGCATTTTTGCTTAAGCGAGTATCACAGCAGTGATCAGAGATGAAATACCTGGACGATCATCCAGTGTGGCTTTGTGGGTGGAGCTAAGAAATAAGAAGAGGATGGTTTGTACTATTTGGTTTGTATTATAGACCCCCAAATAGTCAATGGGAGTTAGAGGAACAAACATATGTAGAGAGATTGGGGAGACTTGCGGGAGCAATAGGATTGTCATATGAGGATTATACTTTTGTGAATATAGACTGGGACTGACATAGAACTAAGGGCTTAAATAGGGTGAATGTATTAAGTGTGTTGAGGAAACTTTCTTCATGCAGTATGGAGAAGCTACTGTTCGGGAATGGGGAAACTCGACCGACTCTTGGGAAATAGAGCGGGACAGGTGATGGAGGTGACAGTGGGGGAGCTCTTTGAGACCAGTGACCATGGTTCTATTAATCTTTAAATAGTTATGGAGAGAGACAAACCGCTCCACAGTGCAAGTTCTAACTTGGGGCAAGGTCAATGTTGATGGAATTAGACAGGAACTTGCAGGGGTTGTTGGGAGTAATTTGATTGCAGGCAAAACGACCTCCATCAACTGGGAGACCTTGAAAAGTGAGATGGCTGGAGTTCAAGGTTTATATGTTCCTGTGGGGGTAAAGGGCAAGGTTGGCGTGAAGAGGGAACCCTGAAAAACAAGCGATATTGAAGAGGTATGGCTCAGGTCCAGGCAGATGGGATCAAAGGAATCCCTGGAGATATGCATGGGGATATAGGAGTTTACTGAAGAAGGAGCTCAGGAGGACGAAAAGAGGGCACGAGATAGCCTTGGCTGAGAAGATCAGGATGAATCCAAACAGATTATTTAAGCATATTAAAGAAAAGAAAATAACCACAGTGAGAAGACGACCCCTCAAGAACCAAAGTGGATATTTATATGCGGAACAACAGGAAATTCTCAAGGTTCTCAATGAATAATTTCTCCTCTGTGTTTAACTTGGATAAATACTTAAAGACTTGGTGTGGGAGCTTAGTGAAGTTAGTGGTGATATCTTGGGAACAGTCAATATCACAGTAAAGGAGGTGATGGGTGTATTAGAATGTAGGAAGGTAGATAAAAATCTTGGTTCTGACCAGATGTATCAAAGAACAGAGCAGGAGGTGAGAAAAGAAACTACGGGGACCCTGGCTGATATTTTGCCGTCATCATTAGCTACAGGTGAGGTCCCAGAAGAGTGGAGGGTAGCGAATACTGTGCCCTTATTCAAGAAGGGAAGGAAAGAAATACTTGGGAACTATCGACCAGTAAGCCTAATATAATTTGCTGATGACAGTAAAGGAAGTTTCCAGAAATGGCAGCAGGACCTTAATTAGCTGGGGAAGTGGGCTGAGGAATAGGGAAAGGTAGTTTAATAAAAATAAGTGTGAGTTTTGCATTTTTGGAGAGTCAAATCTAGGCAGGAATTTCATGGTGAATTTACTATTTTCTATCATTTGGGGGGACCTCCCTATGTGGCTGAACACATGATCAGCTGAGAGTGACGCCATTTTCACAGTTTCTCTGGCTCTATCATTTCTGTTCCATGATGCAACATTCCAGTGGGAATCTTCATACATTACCAACTTTTCTCTCAAACGAGAAATCCTCTAACTCTGATGGACCGATCCTTCAGCTGCGACTGCCCCATCTCCCTCGCTTCTCCCCTTACTCCGTTCCCTCCTTTCCAGAACAAAGATTTGACCTCCCCTTGTCCTCAATTCCTACTGCACTAGACTCCACATTCACAGAATCATCCTCCGCCACTTCCATCACCTCCAGCAGGACAGCAACATCAAACACATCTTTCCTTCCCGTCCACTGTTCGTATTTTACAGGGACTATTCCCTCCATGACACCCTCCATCATCCCGAACACTTCCGCCCTCCTCCCATGGCACCTTTCCATGCAATTGCCGAAGCTGAAAAACTTGCCCATTCATCTCGTCTCTCTCACTGTCCAAAGCCCCAGTCACACCTTCCAGGTGAAGCAGCATTTCACTTGTACTTTTTCCAAACAGTCTCTTATCATTTTTGCTCGAATGCAGTCTCCTTTTGGGGGGAACCAAACAGAGAATGTTTTCAGAAATATTCCCACTCTATCTGTCGGACTGACTCTGACACTCTCATTGCTGCCCATTTCAATAACCCACCTTGCTCTCATGCTACCATTTCAGTCCTGGGCTTCTGCAATGTTCCAATGATGGACAACCCAAGCTCACTTTACAGAACCCTCACTTTACAATTTTGTATGATACAGCCTGTAGGGGTTAATATACAATTCTATAACTTCACAGCCTGACCCCATTATGGCAGTTCTCCATTTTTCACAAGTTATCCCTCCTGGCCTACCTTTGAACTTGTGAGATTGTGTCTTCTTTATCTTGCACTCAATGGGGAGAACACCTTTCCTCCATTCACATCTTAATTTAAAGCCATTTCACATCATCTTCTCGTTCACCACTCCTCAAAGCTCGTTTATATTTCGCAACACTCTCATTTCCCCGTCACGCACTCCCCACCTCCGTCAAGGGATTTAAAAGCACAGTTTGCAATCCATTTCAGTTCTGTAGAAGTGTCACACTGGACACGAAACGCTAACTCTGTTTCTCTGTCTCTGCTGATTCTGACATACCTGCTGAGTTTCTCCAGAATTGAATGGGCACAGAATAAATTTTCAATTAAGTGAATAAGTCTGGATACTGGAAAAATTACAGATATCGCTTACTAAATTAGGAGCATTTTGGAAGGGTCACTGCCCCTGAAAGATTATTTCTGCTTTCACATCACAAGATGCTGTCAGACCTGCTTAGTTTTTTCAGCAAATTCTGTTTTTGAACAAGTTCCAAAGGCGTGTGGCAAAGCTGCTCAAACGTCTCGTCCAATACGCAGCACCTGACACCGGGAAGTAAACGATAACCAAAGTTGCACACATTCATTGGTTCTGAAAATACATAAGGGTGGCACCATTGAGACTACAAAGCTGTTAATCATGGTCAGGGAGAGAAACAGGGGGAAATACATTCACTTCAAACTCAGATGATGGCATTATAAAAATGGATGCGATTCAGATATATATGTTAATGGCTTGAGTAATGTAACAAATTGGAGGCGTGACACCAGGAAGAACCCTGAACAGAATGAGAATATGAAACTGGAAGTGTTACCACAGCAGAAATCAGGTTAAGTCTCTAAGTACAGGGCTGATACGTGAACGGGTCTTGATGTGAACAGGGGGAGTCAGTAGAATTTGATTGTACATATTGGAGCTGCACAACAAGCCGTGACCCTGGGGAAGCTGTTTCATTCCAGCTCCAACTCTGACATCTCCCTGGCAATGCGGAAAATTACTCAACTATGTCCAGTTCCCTAAGACGGAAATAAGTACAATCTGACCAATTACCATCTTCTCAGTCCCATCACAAAAGCCAAATTGGTGGGAGTTATTTCTGACAGAAAAGGCAACTACCACAGAAATAACCTGCTCAGTGTGATTTCCGATAGGTCCCCATGTGAAGATGGTGCTGTTGTGGAAATGTCACTGGATTACTAATCCAGACCAGGCTAATGCTCTGGAAGCTGGTGGAAGTTAAAAACGATTAATAAAATATCGACATCTAAAATCTGGTGTCAGTCATAGTGACCTTGAAGCTAATGTCGATTATAAACATCAATTTCCTTCCCCAGTGTACTTTCAGGAAGTGAATCTCCCGTGTTTTCCAGGTCTGGCCTAAAAGTGACTCCAGACACAGAGACGTGATAAATTATTCAATGGTCTCTGAAACGGCCAAGCAAGACACTCAATTTATCAAACTGCTCCAAGGTCTTAAAGGATAAAACCGTCAGAACAGTTGGCCCCAGCCTCAGTATCAGGATGGAAAATACAGTCCGGTTGACCCTACAGAGGCCTTCTTCCTAACTTCTGAGAGCTGGTGGAAACATCTACAGAGCTTTTCCACAGACTGCACAGAAACATCGGGAAAGGGGCAGGTCATTCAGCACACTGAGCCTCCTTCATTGCGCACCTTTGTTCATAAAGTGAGCTCCTGCTCACTGCGACGTGATGCCATCTCCTGGCACCAGGTGAACAGCAAAAGCCTGCCTCAGGATCCTCTGTCTGCAAAATGCACCCTCAGTGAGTTCAGCTAAAGCAGGAATGCAATCCACTCTGCAAGCCTTGAATTTGAGCCTGAAAGTGCGATTTGTAGTCTACATTTAGAAGGAACTTGATTTCAAACGGGGGGAGAATCTTGGAGAGAACTGGAATTTTGCGTCGGCATCACATGATCAGTCAACTCGCGCGCTTTCTGGTGAAGAACTTGGTGAAAGGTACAGTGCTGTAGTCAGTGACTGTAGTGTTAATTTGTTACATTTACGGTACTAATTCAATACAATATATGTTTTAAAGATTTGTGCAGACTGTGCTATCGGTTGTGTTAGTCTGACTAATATTTTTGTTTTGATTTTTACTGATATTATTGAAAGTTCGCCACTTACCCTCTATTTCCAGCTGGTCTCCTTGTTTATACTGCATTGTTTTCTTTAATACAGTGTTCCACAGGAATGCAGCTGCCGCATAATCGGAGAACTACCTGTAATGACCGCTGATACTGTATCTCCACACCATACTCCTACTCTCTTCCTGTTCCTTTAGAGTCTAGAAACCCTTATTTATATTCAGCGCCTCGGCTTCCACAGCTTAATGTGTTCGAGGATTCCCCAGCTTCACCGGTCTCTGAGTTCAGACATTTTTTCTCATCTCAGTGCAGTTTGGCCTGTCAGTACCTAATGATGTGGGCCCTTGTTTGAGCCATCCCAGCCAGAGACTTATCATCATTGCTTCCATACTGGTTCGCCCTGTCGGAGATGTACATAGTTCACCCATGTTCCTAAACCGTATGGAATACAGATTCTGGATTAGTGGTGCTGGAAGAGCACAGCAGTTCGGGAAGCATCCAAGGAGCAGCGAATTCGACGTTTCGGGTAAAAGCCCTTCATCAGGAAACGTCGATTTCGCTGCTCCTTGGATGCTGCCTGAACTGCTGTGCTCTTCCAGCACCACTAATGTGGAATGTGGTTTCCAGCATCTGCAGTCATTGTTTTTACCTCGTATGGAATACAGGCCCAGTCAACTCAACTCTGCTCCTACAACAAGCCTATCATCCCAGAGATCAGTCTGGGCACTCTTCGCTGTACTCCTTCAATGTCAGGTTTGTGCTTTAATAGGTAAGGAGACCAAAACTGCACAAAATACTGCATAATGTTCGATATTGTGTCACGCCAAGGCCATGTACGACTGTAGTAAGACACACTTACTCCTGGACTCAAATCCCCTTCAAATGAAGGTCAACACACCATATATTTTCAACAATGCTGTGTATTAACCAAGACAACTGAGCCTGCTCTAACCTTAGTGGGAGCATTACAGCAGGCTGGTAATGTTTTGCTGTTGCTGTACAGCAAGTTAGTGAGATCACATATGGAGTAATGTGCTTAGATTTAATCTCCTCATTGAGGAAGCGACATTTGAATTAACTCAGAGATTATTACCTCAAATGATTTCTGCAACAAAGGTAATATTCATTGAATCGATATAGTGTAGAACCAGACCATTTGACCCATCGACTCCACACTGATACGCTGAAAACCAGCACAAACAAACCCAATACCCCCAACCCAGTCTCTGCAAACTGACATTCCCCATGACTAATCCACTTAGCCTGCATATCTTGGGATTGTGGGAGGAAACTGGAGACACCGACCGTAACCCTTGCCAGCACAGGGAGAATGTGCAAACTCCGCACAGACCGTGACCGAGACTCAAATTGAACCCATATATCTGGTGCTGGGAGGCAGCAGTGCTAACCACTGAGCTGCCTCTGTGGGCAACACAGCCTCCTTACGCAATTCAACCCTCGAAACGTGGGATAACAGCAGTCAGCTTCCATATATCTCAACCTATAATTGAGCAACAGGAGGAGGACATTTAGATCTTGAGTGGTTTGGTCAGGAATAAGCACAGGACATGCAAGCCATCGAGTTTATAATGTCGGAACATCAGGAGGACATGCAGCCCATCAAGTGTGTAAAGCAGGAACAGATTGCGTCCAATCTGCCACCCATGCCTGTTACACAGCAATTGGACCAGATCTTTTACAACCTCATGCCTGACACACAGGAATTGTGAAAGGGAACGTCGGGGTTATAGAAAGGGAATAACTTCGAATAACCGAATAACCAACTTCACTCGGGAATGAAAAGTTATAAGTGAAAGATTGGGACTGAAGGTAAATTGTTTCTTTCTGCTATAAAGAATTTAACGGGAGACTTTCAAAGTAAAAGCACAATACATCACATTCGATATGGTTTTATTCAGGGTAAATTATGTTTGAATAATTTGCTTATTTTATTAAAAAAATGCGACAAGCAAGGTGAACAAATGAGATCCGAATGATTTATTATATCTGGACTTTCAGAAGGCATTGCATAAAGTGCCTGACAAAAGATTAAGATCAAAAACAAGAGCACATGGGGTTAGGAAAATGTATTTGGTTGGCGAAAATATTGGCTAACCAATAGAAAAGCATGATATGGAAGTGCTGGCTTTGGACTGGATTGGACAAAGTCAAACATCACACGGCACCAGGTTATAGTCCAACGGGTTTATTTAAAAACACAAGCTTCCATAGCGCTGCTCCTTCATCAGGTTTTAGAGAGAGAAGACCTTAGAAACAGAACTTATGAGGAAAGATCAAAGGGTTGTACAACTCATGTGCATGAATTAAACACATCAAAGATGGCTCCTAAATCATTAATGGGTTAGAATGGAGATGAAGGTTTTGATTGATTAATATGCAAATCCGAGAATTTATTTAAAATCACTGCCTGGAGACACCTTCAGGTATTATCGATGTACAGGAGGTGACCCCTCCGGTCAGACAATGTATTTTGCGGTGAAGTCTTGTTTGGAGTCTATCTATGTCTTCACCTGGATTCAGTCTGGGTTCATTTCCAAAGTAGGAGTTTATAAAATACCGCATTGACTGACTGTATACAAATTATATATTTTTTCACAAAATATAATGTATCCGCAACTACAAATCGGCAAATGCAAATTCACCGCAGATTTATGCGTGTGCGTGTGTGTGCATGTGTGTGTGTTTGTGTGTGTGTGTGTGTGTGTGTGCGTGTGCATGTGTGTTTGCGTACACGCGGATATGTGTGTTTGAGAGCGAGGTGGAGTGTTTGCGTGAGGGGGAGAGAGACAGGGTGTGCATACGTGTGAGAGAGGGGAGTATGTGAGTGTGCATGTGAGAGAGAGAGAGTGTGTTTGTGTGAGGGGAGGAGAGAGAGAGAGTGCATGGGTGTATTTAAGGGGGAGAGCGAGAGGATACATGTATCCTTGTTAAAATACAGACAGATTTGGCAGATTCACTTCTCCACACACACTCACACCATAACTTCAGAGCTTCCCCTCTCTGCAGCCTCTGCTCCATTTGTTGTTCATTTTACAGACCCAGATGCTGTCACTACGCTCCCCTTACTCCATCCAGAATTGGGTCAC